>NW_028157897.1:0-185000 GCF_964263955.1 Coregonus lavaretus | reverse complement strand
CTAGGCCCTCTCCTATTCTCGCTATACACCAAGTCACTTGGCTCTGTCATATCCTCACATGGCCTCTCCTATCATTGCTACGCAGACGACACACAATTAATCTTCTCCTTTCTCCCTTCTGATAACCAGGTGGCGAATCGCATCTCTGCATGTCTGGCAGACATATAAGTGTGGATGACGGATCACCACCTCAAGCTGAACCTCAGCAAGACGGAGCTGCTCTTCCTCCCGGGGAAGGACTGCCCGTTCCATGATCTCGCCATCACGGTTGACAACTCCGTTGTGTCCTCCTCCCAGAGTGCAAAGAACCTTGGTGTGACCCTGGACAACACCCTGTCATTCTCCGCTAACATCAAGGCGGTGACCTGATCCTGTAGGTTTATGCTCTACAACATTCACAGAGTACGACCCTGCCTTACACAGGAAGCGGCACAGGTCCTAATCCAGGCACTTGTCATCTCCCGTCTGGATTAATGCAACTCGCTGTTGGCTGGGATCCCTGCCTGTGCCATTAAACCTCTACAACTCCTCCAGAACGCTGCAGCCCGTCTGGTGTTCAACCTTCCCAAGTTCTCTCACGTCACCCCGCTCCTCCGCACACTCCACTGGCTTCCAGTTGAAGCTCGCATCTGCTACAAGACCATGGTGCTTGCCTACGGAGCTGTGAGGGGAACGGCACCTCCGTACCTTCAGGCTCTGATCAGTCCCTACACCCAAACGAGGGCATTGCGTTCATCCACCTCTGGCCTGCTGGCTCCCCTTCCTCTGCGGAAGCACAGTTCCCGCTCAGCCCAGTCAAAGCTATTCGCTGCTCTAGCACCCCAATGGTGGAACAAGCTCCCTCACGACGCCAGGACAGCGGAGTCACTCACCACCTTCCGGAGACACTTGAAACCCCACCTCTTTAAGGAATACCTGGGATAGGATAAAGTAATCCTTCTACCCCCCCTTACACCACCCCCCAAAAACAAAATAAAAACAATTGTAAAGTGGTTGTCCCACTGGCTATAATAAGGTGAATGCACCAATTTGTAAGTCGCTCTGGATAAGAGCGTCTGCTAAATGACGAAAATGTCAAATGAAAATGTTAAGTGTCAGCGCATGGGACATGTAGCTAGCGTCTGTAGAGACGTTGTGCGAAGTGTGGGGGACCACATGAATATGGCAAGTGTGGGTGGAGGACAAGGCAAGGCGCTGTAACTGCGGCGGGGAACATAGTGCTGCGTTCGGGGAAGTATAGCACAGAAGCAGGAAGGTACAGAGATATAAGATCACAAACAAGGTAACGTATGCTGAAGCAGCACAGAGAGTTCAAAGTACAGAACCTGGGAGGAAATTAGAACAGCGGCCTCCAATGGAAGGGGGAGGTGAGGGAGAAGCACAAACTGGGGTCTCCACCAAATATGACCATCAGTGTGCGAAGAAAAAATAATCGTTGGTGTTGAACAGGGTTGTGTTCTTGGCGTTCATGTGCAGTGATGAATATGAGTGATCAGGTTAAGAAAAAGTCTGCACTCATAGAATTGATGGAGGCCAAAGATTTCCTGTGAATTACAGAAGAACTGGAGATGTTGAATCAGCCAAGAGGTGATTGGTTGGAACATCCTGTTTAGTTTTTACGGTCCTTCAGTGGAACTCTAGAAGATGAATAGCAGGAGCAGGAGTTTGACATGGATGTAGTCCCAGATGATCCAAGAGACATGGATCAAACCTCAACTGGAGTTTGTGATTCCGGGATTCAGTTCGGTACGGTGTGATACAGGAGGGGGTTGTGCTACGTTCGTTAAAGAGGGGACGGAGTACAGAGTATTACAAGAATTGAAAGGTGTGGGAATAGAAATATGTAAGAATAGGGGTAACATTGTAATAGTTAATTTCTATAACCCCTGCAAGCCTCTCATGTTAGCACAGTTAGAAGGGATTAATAGGACGTGCAGGGGGAGGAACCTAATATGGTGGGGTGATTTTAATGCCCAAAATGAACTCTGGGGAAGTACGCATAAAGATAACAATGGGAGTATAGTTGAAGAATTGATGGATAACAGGGATTAGTGTTAATGATGGGAAAGGGAGGAGAATCGATGTGGAGAAGTATCTGCAGTGGTGGCAGGGAGGTGACATTTCATTTTATATCAGATGGTCCAGTACCATTTCATTTTATGTCAGATGGTCCAGTACCATTTCATTTTATATCAGATGGTCCAGTACCATTTTATATCAGATGGTCCAGTACCATTTTATATCAGATGGTCCAGTACCATTTTATATCAGATGGTCCAGTACCATTTTATATCAGATGGTCCAGTACCATTTTATATCAGATGGTCCAGTACCATTTTATATCAGATGGTCCAGTACCATTTCATTTTATGTCAAGTGGTCCAGTACCATTTCATTTTATATCAGATGGTCCAGTACCATTTTATATCAGATGGTCCAGTACCATTTCATTTTATATCAGATGGTCCAGTACCATTTTATATCAGATGGTCCAGTACCATTTTATATCAGATGGTCCAGTACCATTTTACAGTGGGGAAAAAAAGTATTTAGTCAGCCACCAATTGTGCATGTTCTCCCACTTAAAAAGATGAGAGAGACCTGTAATTTTCATCATAGGTACACGTCAACTATGACAGACAAATTGAGAAAAAAAAATCCAGAAAATCACATTGTAGGATTTTTAATGAATTTATTTGCAAATTATGGTGGAAAATAAGTATTTGGTCACCTACAAACAAGCAAGATTTCTGGCTCTCACAGACCTGTAACTTCTTCTTTAAGAGGCTCCTCTGTCCTCCACTCGTTACCTGTATTAATGGCACCTGTTTGAACTTGTTATCAGTATAAAAGACACCTGTCCACAACCTCAAACAGTCACACTCCAAACTCCACTATGGCCAAGACCAAAGAGCTGTCAAAGGACACCAGAAACAAAATTGTAGACCTGCACCAGGCTGGGAAGACTGAATCTGCAATAGGTAAGCAGTTTGGTTTGAAGAAATCAACTGTGGGAGCAATTATTAGGAAATGGAAGACATACAAGACCACTGATAATCTCCCTCAATCTGGGGCTCCACGCAAGATCACACCCCGTGGGGTCAAAATGATCACAAGAACGGTGAGCAAAATTCCCAGAACCACACGGGGGGACCTAGTGAATGACCTGCCAGAGAGCTGGGACCAAAGTAACAAAGCCTACCATCAGTAACACACTACGCCGCCAGGGACTCAAATCCTGCAGTGCCAGACGTGTCCCCCTGCTTAAGCCAGTACATGTCCAGGCCCGTCTGAAGTTTGCTAGAGTGCATTTGGATGATCCAGAAGACGATTGGGAGAATGTCATATGGTCAGATGAAACCAAAATAGAACTTTTTGGTAAAAACTCAACTCGTCATGTTTGGAGGACAAAGAATGCTGAGTTGCATCCAAAGAACACCATACCTACTGTGAAGCATGGGGGTGGAAACATCATGCTTTGGGGCTGTTTTTCTGCAAAGGGACCAGGACGACTGATCTGTGTAAAGGAAAGAATGAATGGGGCCATGTATCGTGAGATTTTGAGTGAAAACCTCCTTCCATCAGCAAGGTCATTGAAGATTAAACGTGGCTGGGTCTTTCAGCATGACAATGATCCCAAACACACCGCCCAGGCAACGAAGGAGTGGCTTCGTAAGAAGCATTTCAAGGTCCTGGAGTGGCCTAGCCAGTCTCCAGATCTCAACCCCATAGAAAATCTTTGGAGGGAGTTGAAAGTCTGTGCAAATAAATTCATAAAAAATCCTACAATGTGATTTTATGGAAATGTTTTCCTCATTTTGTCTGTCATAGTTGACGTGTACCTATGATGTAAATTACAGGCCTCTCTCATCTTTTTAAGTGGGAGAACTTGCACAATTGGTGGCTGACTAAATACTTTTTTCCCCCACTGTATATCAGATGGTCCAGTACCATTTCATTTTATGTCAGATGGTCCAAGACCATTTTATATCAGATGGTCCAGTACCATTTTATATCAGATGGTCCAGTACCATTTCATTTTATATCAGATGGTCCAGTACCATTTCATTTTATATCAGATGGTCCAGTACCATTTTATATCAGATGGTCCAGTACCATTTTATATCAGATGGTCCAGTACCATTTCATTTTATATCAGATGGTCCAGTACCATTTCATTTTATGTCAGGTGGTCCAGTACCATTTCATTTTATATCAGATGGTCCAGTACCATTTCATTTTATGTCAGATGGTCCAGTACCATTTCATTTTATGTCAGGTGGTCCAGTACCATTTCATTTTATATCGGATGGTCCAGTACCATTTCATTTTATGTCAGATGGTCCAGTACCATTTTATATCAGATGGTCCAGTACCATTTCATTTTATATCAGATGGTCCAGTACCATTTTATATCAGATGGTCCAGTACCATTTTATATCAGATGGTCCAGTACCATTTTATATCAGATGGTCCAGTACCATTTTATATCAGATGGTCCAGTACCATTTTATATCAGATGGTCCAGTACCATTTCATTTTATGTCAGGTGGTCCAGTACCATTTCATTTTATATCAGATGGTCCAGTACCATTTTATATCAGATGGTCCAGTACCATTTCATTTAATATCAGATGGTCCAGTACCATTTTATATCAGATGGTCCAGTACCATTTTATATCAGATGGTCCAGTACCATTTTACAGTGGGGAAAAAAAGTATTTAGTCAGCCACCAATTGTGCATGTTCTCCCACTTAAAAAGATGAGAGAGACCTGTAATTTTCATCATAGGTACACGTCAACTATGACAGACAAATTGAGAAAAAAAAATCCAGAAAATCACATTGTAGGATTTTTAATGAATTTATTTGCAAATTATGGTGGAAAATAAGTATTTGGTCACCTACAAACAAGCAAGATTTCTGGCTCTCACAGACCTGTAACTTCTTCTTTAAGAGGCTCCTCTGTCCTCCACTCGTTACCTGTATTAATGGCACCTGTTTGAACTTGTTATCAGTATAAAAGACACCTGTCCACAACCTCAAACAGTCACACTCCAAACTCCACTATGGCCAAGACCAAAGAGCTGTCAAAGGACACCAGAAACAAAATTGTAGACCTGCACCAGGCTGGGAAGACTGAATCTGCAATAGGTAAGCAGTTTGGTTTGAAGAAATCAACTGTGGGAGCAATTATTAGGAAATGGAAGACATACAAGACCACTGATAATCTCCCTCAATCTGGGGCTCCACGCAAGATCACACCCCGTGGGGTCAAAATGATCACAAGAACGGTAAGCAAAATTCCCAGAACCACACGGGGGGACCTAGTGAATGACCTGCCAGAGAGCTGGGACCAAAGTAACAAAGCCTACCATCAGTAACACACTACGCCGCCAGGGACTCAAATCCTGCAGTGCCAGACGTGTCCCCCTGCTTAAGCCAGTACATGTCCAGGCCCGTCTGAAGTTTGCTAGAGTGCATTTGGATGATCCAGAAGACGATTGGGAGAATGTCATATGGTCAGATGAAACCAAAATAGAACTTTTTGGTAAAAACTCAACTCGTCATGTTTGGAGGACAAAGAATGCTGAGTTGCATCCAAAGAACACCATACCTACTGTGAAGCATGGGGGTGGAAACATCATGCTTTGGGGCTGTTTTTCTGCAAAGGGACCAGGACGACTGATCTGTGTAAAGGAAAGAATGAATGGGGCCATGTATCGTGAGATTTTGAGTGAAAACCTCCTTCCATCAGCAAGGTCATTGAAGATTAAACGTGGCTGGGTCTTTCAGCATGACAATGATCCCAAACACACCGCCCGGGCAACGAAGGAGTGGCTTCGTAAGAAGCATTTCAAGGTCCTGGAGTGGCCTAGCCAGTCTCCAGATCTCAACCCCATAGAAAATATTTGGAGGGAGTTGAAAGTCTGTGCAAATAAATTCATAAAAAATCCTACAATGTGATTTTCTGGAAATTTTTTCCTCATTTTGTCTGTCATAGTTGACGTGTACCTATGATGAAAATTACAGGCCTCTCTCATCTTTTTAAGTGGGAGAACTTGCACAATTGGTGGCTGACTAAATACTTTTTTCCCCCACTGTATATCAGATGGTCCAGTACCATTTTATATCAGATGGTCCAGTACCATTTTATATCAGATGGTCCAGTACCATTTTATATCAGATGGTCCAGTACCATTTTATATCAGATGGTCCAGTACCATTTCATTTTATATCAGATGGTCCAGTACCATTTCATTTTATATCAGATGGTCCAGTACCATTTCATTTTATATCAGATGGTCCAGTACCATTTTATATCAGATGGTCCAGTACCATTTTATATCAGATGGTCCAGTACCATTTTATGTCAGATGGTCCAGTACCATTTCATTTTATGTCAGATGGTCTAGTACCATTTCATTTTATATCAGATGGTCCAGTACCATTTTATATCAGATGGTCCAGTACCATTTCATTTTATATCAGATGGTCCAGTACCATTTCATTTTATATCAGATGGTCCAGTACCATTTCATTTTATGTCAGATGGTCCAGTACCATTTCATTTTATATCAGATGGTCTAGTACCATTTCATTTTATATCAGATGGTCCAGTATCATTTTATATCAGATGGTCCAGTACCATTTCATTTTATGTCAGATGGTCCAGTATCATTTCATTTTATATCAGATGGTCCAGTATCATTTCATTTTATATCAGATGGTCCAGTACCATTTCATTTTATATCAGATGGTCCAGTACCATTTCATTTTATATCAGATGGTCCAGTACCATTTCATTTTATATCAGATGGTCCAGTACCATTTTATATCAGATGGTCCAGTACCAAATTATTTTATGTCAGATGGTCCAGTACCATTTCATTTTATATCAGATGGTCCAGTACCATTTTATATCAGATGGTCCAGTACCATTTCATTTTATGTCAGATGGTCCAGTACCATTTTATATCAGATGGTCCAGTACCATTTCATTTTATATCAGATGGTCCAGTACCATTTTATATCAGATGGTCCAGTACCAAATTATTTTATATCAGATGGTCCAGTACCATTTCATTTTATATCAGATGGTCCAGTACCATTTTATATCAGATGGTCCAGTACCATTTCATTTTATATCAGATGGTCCAGTACCATTTTATATCAGATGGTCCAGTACCATTTTATATCAGATGGTCCAGTACCATTTTATATCAGATGGTCCAGTACCATTTCATTTTATGTCAGATGGTCCAGTACCATTTCATTGTATGTCAGATGGTCCAGTACCATTTCATTTTATGTCAGATGGTCCAGTACCATTTCATTTTATGTCAGATGGTCCAGTACCATTTCATTTTATATCAGATGGTCCAGTACCATTTCATTTTATGTCAGATGGTCCAGTACCATTTTATATCAGATGGTCCAGTACCATTTCATTTTATATCAGATGGTCCAGTACCATTTCATTTTATATCAGATGGTCCAGTACCATTTTATATCAGATGGTCCAGTACCATTTTATATCAGATGGTCCAGTACCATTTTATATCAGATGGTCCAGTACCATTTTATGTCAGATGGTCCAGTACCAAATCATTTTATATCAGATGGTCCAGTACCATTTTATATCAGATGGTCCAGTACCATTTTATATCAGATGGTCCAGTACCATTTTATGTCAGATGGTCCAGTACCATTTCATTTTATGTCAGATGGTCCAGTACCATTTCATTTTATGTCATGTGGTCCAGTACCATTTCATTATATATCAGGTGGTCCAGTACCATTTCATTTTATTTCAGATGGTCCAGTACCATTTTATGTCAGATGGTCCAGTACCATTTTATATCAGATGGTCCAGTACCATTTTATATCAGATGGTCCAGTACCATTTTATATCAGATGGTCCAGTACCATTTCATTGTATGTCAGATGGTCCAGTACCATTTTATATCAGATGGTCCAGTACCATTTAATTTTATATCAGATGGTCCAGTACCATTTAATTTTATGTCAGATGGTCCAGTACCGTTTCATTTTATGTCAGATGGTCCAGTACCATTTCATTTTATGTCAGGTGGTCCAGTACCATTTTATTTTATATCAGATGGTCCAGTACCATTTCATTTTATGTCAGATGGTCCAGTACCATTTTATATCAGATGGTCCAGTACCATTTCATTTTATGTCAGGTGGTCCAGTACCATTTCATTTTATGTCAGATGGTCCAGTACCATTTCATTTTATGTCAGATGGTCCAATACCATTTCATTTTATGTCAGGTGGTCCAGTACCATTTCATTTTATATCAGATGGTCCAGTACCATTTCATTTTATGTCAGATGGTCCAGTACCATTTCATTTTATATCAGATGGTCCAGTACCATTTCATTTTATATCAGATGGTCCAGTACCATTTTATATCAGATGGTCCAGTACCATTTTATATCAGATGGTCCAGTACCATTTTATATCAGATGGTCCAGTACCATTTTATGTCAGATGGTCCAGTACCATTTCATTTTATATCAGATGGTCCAGTACCATTTTATATCAGATGGTCCAGTACCATTTTATGTCAGATGGTCCAGTACCATTTTATGTCAGATGGTCCAGTACCATTTCATTTTATATCAGATGGTCCAGTACCATTTCATTTTATGTCAGATGGTCCAGTACCATTTTATATCAGATGGTCCAGTACCATTTCGTTTTATGTCAGATGGTCAAGTACCATTTCATTTTATATCAGATGGTCCAGTACCATTTCATTTTATGTCAGGTGGTCCAGTACCATTTCATTTTATGTCAGATGGTCCAGTACCATTTCATTTTATGTCAGGTGGTCCAGTACCATTTTATGTCAGATGGTCCAGTACCATTTTATATCAGATGGTCCAGTACCATTTCAATTTATGTCAGATGGTCCAGTACCATTTCATTTTATATCAGATGGTCCAGTACCATTTCATTTTATATCAGATGGTCCAGTACCATTTCATTTTATGTCAGATGGTCCAGTACCATTTCATTTTATATCAGATGGTCCAGTACCATTTCATTTTATGTCAGATGGTCCAATACCATTTCATTTTATATCAGATGGTCAAGTACCATTTCATTTTATATCAGATGGTCCAGTACCATTTCATTTTATGTCAGATCGTCCAGTACCATTTTATATCAGATGGTCCAGTACCATTTTATATCAGATGGTCCAGTACCATTTCATTTTATGTCAGATGGTCCAGTACCATTTCATTTTATGTCAGATGGTCCAGTACCATTTTATATCAGATGGTCCAGTACCATTTTATATCAGATGGTCCAGTACCATTTCATTGTATGTCAGATGGTCCAGTACCATTTTATATCAGATGGTCCAGTACCATTTTATATCAGATGGTCCAGTACCATTTCATTTTATGTCAGATGGTCCAGTACCATTTCATTTTATATCAGATGGTCCAGTACCATTTCATTTTATATCAGATGGTCCAGTACCATTTTATATCAGATTGTCCAGTACCATTTCATTTTATATCAGATGGTCCAGTACCATTTTATATCAGATGGTCCAGTACCATTTTATATCAGATGGTCCAGTACCATTTTATATCAGATGGTCCAGTACCATTTTATGTCAGATGGTCCAGTACCATTTCATTTTATATCAGATGGTCCAGTACCATTTTATATCAGATGGTCCAGTACCATTTTATGTCAGATGGTCCAGTACCATTTTATGTCAGATGGTCCAGTACCATTTCATTTTATATCAGATGGTCCAGTACCATTTCATTTTATGTCAGATGGTCCAGTACCATTTTATATCAGATGGTCCAGTACCATTTCGTTTTATGTCAGATGGTCAAGTACCATTTCATTTTATATCAGATGGTCCAGTACCATTTCATTTTATGTCAGGTGGTCCAGTACCATTTCATTTTATGTCAGATGGTCCAGTACCATTTCATTTTATGTCAGGTGGTCCAGTACCATTTTATGTCAGATGGTCCAGTACCATTTTATATCAGATGGTCCAGTACCATTTCAATTTATGTCAGATGGTCCAGTACCATTTCATTTTATATCAGATGGTCCAGTACCATTTCATTTTATATCAGATGGTCCAGTACCATTTCATTTTATGTCAGATGGTCCAGTACCATTTCATTTTATATCAGATGGTCCAGTACCATTTCATTTTATGTCAGATGGTCCAATACCATTTCATTTTATATCAGATGGTCAAGTACCATTTCATTTTATATCAGATGGTCCAGTACCATTTCATTTTATGTCAGATCGTCCAGTACCATTTTATATCAGATGGTCCAGTACCATTTTATATCAGATGGTCCAGTACCATTTCATTTTATGTCAGATGGTCCAGTACCATTTCATTTTATGTCAGATGGTCCAGTACCATTTTATATCAGATGGTCCAGTACCATTTTATATCAGATGGTCCAGTACCATTTCATTGTATGTCAGATGGTCCAGTACCATTTTATATCAGATGGTCCAGTACCATTTTATATCAGATGGTCCAGTACCATTTCATTTTATGTCAGATGGTCCAGTACCATTTCATTTTATATCAGATGGTCCAGTACCATTTCATTTTATATCAGATGGTCCAGTACCATTTTATATCAGATTGTCCAGTACCATTTCATTTTATGTCAGATGGTCCAGTATCATTTCATTTTATATCAGATGGTCCAGTACCATTTCATTTTATATCAGATGGTCCAGTACCATTTTATATCAGATGGTCCAGTACCATTTCATATCAGATGGTCCAGTACCATTTCATTTTATGTCAGATGGTCCAGTACCATTTTATATCAGATGGTCCAGTACCATTTCATTTTATGTCAGATGGTCCAGTACCATTTTATATCAGATGGTCCAGTACCAAATTATTTTATGTCAGATGGTCCAGTACCATTTCATTTTATATCAGATGGTCCAGTACCATTTTATATCAGATGGTCCAGTACCAAATTATTTTATATCAGATGGTCCAGTACCATTTCATTTTATATCAGATGGTCCAGTACCATTTTATATCAGATGGTCCAGTACCATTTTATATCAGATGGTCCAGTACCATTTTATGTCAGATGGTCCAGTACCATTTCATTTTATGTCAGATGGTCCAGTACCATTTCATTTTATGTCAGATGGTCCAGTACCATTTCATTTTATGTCAGATGGTCCAGTACCATTTCATTTTATGTCAGATGGTCCAGTACCATTTCATTTTATATCAGGTGGTCCAGTACCATTTTATATCAGATGGTCCAGTACCATTTTATATCAGATGGTCCAGTACCATTTTATGTCAGATGGTCCAGTACCAAATCATTTTATATCAGATGGTCCAGTACCATTTTATATCAGATGGTCCAGTACCATTTCATTTTATGTCAGATGGTCCAGTACCATTTCATTTTATGTCATGTGGTCCAGTACCATTTCATTATATATCAGGTGGTCCAGTACCATTTCATTTTATTTCAGATGGTCCAGTACCATTTTATGTCAGATGGTCCAGTACCATTTTATATCAGATGGTCCAGTACCATTTTATATCAGATGGTCCAGTACCATTTTATATCAGATGGTCCATTTCCATTTAATTGTATGTCAGATGGTCCAGTACCATTTTATATCAGATGGTCCAGTACCATTTTATGTCAGATGGTCCAGTACCATTTTATGTCAGATGGTCCAGTACCATTTTATATCAGATGGTCCAGTACCATTTAATTTTATATCAGATGGTCCAGTACCATTTCATTTTATGTCAGATGGTCCAGTACCGTTTCATTTTATGTCAGATGGTCCAGTACCATTTCATTTTATGTCAGGTGGTCCAGTACCATTTCATTTTATATCAGATGGTCCAGTACCATTTCATTTTATGTCAGATGGTCCAGTACCATTTCATTTTATGTCAGGTGGTCCAGTACCATTTCATTTTATATCAGATGGTCCAGTACCATTTCATTTTATGTCAGATGGTCCAATACCATTTCATTTTATGTCAGGTGGTCCAGTACCATTTCATTTTATATCAGATGGTCCAGTACCATTTCATTTTATGTCAGATGGTCCAGTACCATTTCATTTTATATCAGATGGTCCAGTACCATTTCATTTTATATCAGATGGTCCAGTACCATTTTATATCAGATGGTCCAGTACCATTTTATATCAGATGGTCCAGTACCATTTTATATCAGATGGTCCAGTACCATTTTATGTCAGATGGTCCAGTACCATTTCATTTTATATCAGATGGTCCAGTACCATTTTATATCAGATGGTCCAGTACCATTTTATGTCAGATGGTCCAGTACCATTTTATGTCAGATGGTCCAGTACCATTTCATTTTATATCAGATGGTCCAGTACCATTTCATTTTATGTCAGATGGTCCAGTACCATTTTATATCAGATGGTCCAGTACCATTTCGTTTTATGTCAGATGGTCAAGTACCATTTCATTTTATATCAGATGGTCCAGTACCATTTCATTTTATGTCAGGTGGTCCAGTACCATTTCATTTTATGTCAGATGGTCCAGTACCATTTCATTTTATGTCAGGTGGTCCAGTACCATTTTATGTCAGATGGTCCAGTACCATTTTATATCAGATGGTCCAGTACCATTTCATTTTATGTCTGTAACACTCTGGCTCCGGGACTTTTGGATTTGAGCCAGGGTGTATTTGTTTTGTTGGGTATTTGTTGTGGGGTTGGTTGTAAGGGTGTATTCGGTTGGTTGTGTTTTGGGTGTATTTCTATGTTGGTAGTTCTGTTGTGTGTATTTCTAGGTTTGGTCATTGACTCCCAATCGGAGGTAACGAGTGTCAGCTGTCGGCTCGTTATCTCTGATTGGGAGCCATATTTATTCTGTATGTTTTCTTGTGGGCATTGTGGGTTATTGTTCCTGTTTAGTCTTTGTCACTATTGGACTTCACATTCGTCGCTTTGATTTGTTGTTTTTGGTTGCTTTAAGTAAATAAAGTCAACATGTTCACTCACAACGCTGCGCTTTGGTCTCATCCTTTCGACGATCGTGACAGAAAAACCCACCAAAGAAAGACCAAGCAGCGTGTCCAGGAGCAAGGTGACTGGACATGGGAGGAGGCGCCGGGCAAGGAGATGGAGAGGCTGGCGATGGCCCAGGTGGGCACATCGTGGTCCTGGGAGGACATGCTCGGAGGCAAGGGACCTTGGGGGAAGATCAAGGCCCTGGCGAGAGAGGAGCATCGGCGGCAGCAGGTTCATCGTCGGAGGGTCGTGAGTCAACCCCAGAAATTTTTTAGGGGGGGGCACACGGCATGGACGACGGGGCTGACGGAGGAGAAAAGGGGGAGTATCCAGGAGGCCACCAGGCCAGGGGTACACCGCCCTGTACGTCCTGTGCTGATGCCTCACACAGAGTGTGTGAGGGTAGGCATTCAGCCAGGACGGGTGGTGGCCGCTGTGCACTCCAGGCCTCCTGTTCGTCTCCACAGCCCGGTCCGGCCTGTTCCTGCCACCCGCACCAAGACTACGGTGCGCGGCGCCAGCCCAGCCCGGCCTATTCCTGCTCCACGCACCAGGGATACGGTGCGCTTCGCCAGCCCGGCTCGGCCTGTTCCGGCCACCCGCACCAGGGATACGGTGCGCGTCGCCAGCCCAGCCCGGCCTGTTCCTGTTCCACGCACCAGGGATACGGTGCGCTTCGCCAGCCCGGCCCGGCCTGTTCCGGCCACCCGCACCAGGGAGACGGTGCGCGACGCCAGCCCAGCCCGGCCTGTTCCTGCTCCCCGCACTAGGCCTTATGAGAGTCCCCAGGGTCCAGCATGCCCTGTTCCGGCTCTCCGCACTAGCCCTTATGTGCGTCCCCAGGGTCCAGCATACCCTGTTGCTACTTCCCGCACTAGCCCTGAGATGCGTGTCCTCAGCCCGGTACCTCCAGTTCCGGCACCACGCATCAGGCCTACGGTGCGTCCCCAGGGCCAAGCATGCCCTGTTGCTTCTCCCCGCACTAGCCCTGAGATGCGTGTCCTCAGCCCGGTACCTCCTGTTCCGGCACCACGCACCAGGCCTACGATGCGCCTCAGACGGCCAGAGTCTGCCGTCTGCCCAACGGGGCCTGAACTGTCCGTCTGCCCAACGCCGTCTGAAATGTCCGTCTGCCCAACGGCGCCTGAACTGCCCGTCTGCCCAACGCCGTCTGAACTGTCCGTCTGCCAAGCGCCGCAGGAACTGCCCGTCTGTACTGAGCCTGCAAAGCCGCCCGTCTGCCATGAGCCTTCAGAGCCGTCCGCCAGACCGGAGCCGCTAGAGCTCTCCGCCAGACAGGAGCAGCCAGAGCCTTCCGCCAGACAGGATCAGCCAGAGCCTTCCGCCAGACAGGATCAGCCAGAGCCTTCCGCCAGACAGGATCAGCCAGAGCCTTCCGCCAGCCAGGATCAGCCAGAGCCGTCCAGCCAGGATCCGCCAGAGCCGTCCAGCCAGGATCCGCCAGAGCCGTCCAGCCAGGATCCGCCAGAGCCGTCCAGCCGGGATCCGCCAGAGCCTTCCAGCCGGGATCCGCCAGAGCCTTCCAGCCGGGATCCGCCAGAGCCTTCCGCCAGCCAGGATCCGCCAGAGCCGTCCAGCCAGGATCCGCCAGAACCAGCTAGTCAGGTACTGTCCCTTAGTCCGGTGCTGCCCCTTAGTCCGGTGCTGCCCCTTAGTCCGGTGCCGCCCCTTAATCCAGTGGGGTTTAATTGGGGGGTGGTCATGTGGAGGAGGCTAGGGAAGCGGGTGGTGACTAAGGTGGGGTGGGGACCACGACCAGGGCCAGAACCGCCACCGTGGACAGACGCCCACCCAGACCCTCCCCGAGACTGTATGCTGGTGCGCCCGGAGTGCGCACCTTTAGGGGGGGGTACTGTAACACTCTGGCTCCGGGACTTTTGGATTTGAGCCAGGGTGTATTTGTTTTGTTGGGTATTTGTTGTGGGGTTGGTTGTAAGGGTGTATTCGGTTGGTTGTGTTTTGGGTGTATTTCTATGTTGGTAGTTCTGTTGTGTGTATTTCTAGGTTTGGTCATTGACTCCCAATCGGAGGTAACGAGTGTCAGCTGTCGGCTCGTTATCTCTGATTGGGAGCCATATTTATTCTGTATGTTTTCTTGTGGGCATTGTGGGTTATTGTTCCTGTTTAGTCTTTGTCACTATTGGACTTCACATTCGTCGCTTTGATTTGTTGTTTTTGGTTGCTTTAAGTAAATAAAGTCAACATGTTCTTTTCACTCGCTGCGCCTTGGTCTCCTTCACTCCTCGACGACCGTGACAATGTCAGATGGTCCAGTACCATTTCATTTTATATCAGATGGTCCAGTACCATTTCATTTTATATCAGATGGTCCAGTACCATTTCATTTTATGTCAGATGGTCCAGTACCATTTCATTTTATGTCAGATGGTCCAGTACCATTTCATTTTATATCAGATGGTCCAGTACCATTTCATTTTATGTCAGATGGTCCAATACCATTTCATTTTATATCAGATGGTCAAGTACCATTTCATTTTATGTCAGATGGTCCAGTACCATTTCATTTTATGTCAGATGGTCCAGTACCATTTTATATCAGATGGTCCAGTACCATTTTATATCAGATGGTCCAGTACCATTTCATTGTATGTCAGATGGTCCAGTACCATTTTATATCAGATGGTCCAGTACCATTTTATATCAGATGGTCCAGTACCATTTCATTTTATGTCAGATGGTCCAGTACCATTTCATTTTATATCAGATGGTCCAGTACCATTTCATTTTATATCAGATGGTCCAGTACCATTTTATATCAGATGGTCCAGTACCATTTTATATCAGATGGTCCAGTACCATTTCATTTTATGTCAGATGGTCCAGTACCATTTTATATCAGATGGTCCAGTACCATTTTATGTCAGATGGTCCAGTACCATTTCATTTTATGTCAGATGGTCCAGTACCATTTCATTTTATATCAGATGGTCCAGTACCATTTCATTTTATGTCAGATGGTCCAGTACCATTTCATTTTATGTCAGATGGTCCAGTACCATTTCATTTTATATCAGATGGTCCAGTACCATTTCATATCAGATGGTCCAGTACCATTTTATATCAGATGGTCCAGTACCATTTTATATCAGATGGTCCAGTACCATTTCATTTTATATCAGATGGTCCAGTACCATTTTATGTCAGATGGTCCAGTACCATTTCATTTTATGTCAGATGGTCCAGTACCAATTCATTTTATGTCAGATGGTCCAGTACCATTTCATTTTATGTCAGATGGTCCAGTACCATTTTATATCAGATGGTCCAGTACCATTTTATATCAGATGGTCCAGTACCATTTTATATCAGATGGTCCAGTACCATTTCATTTTATGTCAGATGGTCCAGTACCATTTTATATCAGATGGTCCAGTACCATTTCATTTTATATCAGATGGTCCAGTACCTTTTTATATCAGATGGTCCAGTACCATTTTATATCAGATGGTCCAGTACCATTTTATATCAGATGGTCCAGTACCATTTCATTTTATGTCAGATGGTCCATTACCATTTTATATCAGATGGTCCAGTACCATTTCGTTTTATGTCAGATGGTCAAGTACCATTTCATTTTATATCAGATGGTCCAGTACCATTTCATTTTATGTCAGGTGGTCCAGTACCATTTCATTTTATGTCAGATGGTCCAGTACCATTTCATTTTATGTCAGGTGGTCCAGTACCATTTCATTTTATGTCAGATGGTCCAGTACCATTTCATTTTATATCAGATGGTCAAGTACCATTTCATTTTATATCAGATGGTCCAGTACCATTTCATTTTATGTCAGATCGTCCAGTACCATTTTATATCAGATGGTCCAGTACCATTTTATATCAGATGGTCCAGTACCATTTCATTTTATGTCAGATGGTCCAGTACCATTTCATTTTATGTCAGATGGTCCAGTACCATTTTATATCAGATGGCCAGTACCATTTTATATCAGATGGTCCAGTACCATTTTATATCAGATGGTCCAGTACCATTTCATTTTATGTCAGATGGTCCAGTACCATTTCATTTTATGTCAGATGGTCCAGTACCATTTCATTTTATATCAGATGGTACAGTACCATTTCATTTTATATCAGATGGTCCAGTACCATTTTATATCAGATGGTCCAGTACCATTTTATGTCAGATGGTCCAGTACCATTTCATTTTATGTCAGATGGTCCAGTACCATTTCATTTTATGTCAGATGGTCCAGTACCATTTCATTTTATATCAGATGGTCCAGTACCATTTCATTTTATATCAGATGGTCCAGTACCTTTTTATATCAGATGGTCCAGTACCATTTTATATCAGATGGTCCAGTACCATTTTATGTCAGATGGTCCAGTACCATTTTATGTCAGATGGTCCAGTACCATTTCATTTTATATCAAATGGTCCAGTACCATTTTATATCAGATGGTCCAGTACCATTTTATATCAGATGGTCCAGTACCATTTCATTTTATGTCAGATGGTCCAGTACCATTTTACATCAGATGGTCCAGTACCATTTCGTTTTATGTCAGATGGTCAAGTACCATTTCATTTTATATCAGATGCTCCAGTACCATTTCATTTTATGTCAGGTGGTCCAGTACCATTTCATTTTATGTCAGATGGTCCAGTACCATTTCATTTTATGTCAGGTGGTCCAGTACCATTTTATGTCAGATGGTCCAGTACCATTTTATATCAGATGGTCCAGTACCATTTCATTTTATGTCAGATGGTCCAGTACCATTTTATATCAGATGGTCCAGTACCATTTCATTTTATGTCAGATGTTCCAGTACCATTTCATTTTATATCAGATGGTCCAGTACCATTTCATTTTATATCAGATGGTCCAGTACCATTTCATTTTATGTCAGATGGTCCAGTACCATTTCATTTTATATCAGATGGTCCAGTACCATTTCATTTTATGTCAGATGGTCCAGTACCATTTCATTTTATATCAGATGGTCAAGTACCATTTCATTTTATATCAGATGGTCCAGTACCATTTCATTTTATGTCAGATGGTCCAGTACCATTTCATTTTATATCAGATGGTCCAGTACCATTTTATATCAGATGGTCCAGTACCATTTTATATCAGATGGTCCAGTACCATTTCATTTTATGTCAGATGGTCCAGTACCATTTCATTTTATGTCAGATGGTCCAGTACCATTTTATATCAGATGGTCCAGTACCATTTTATATCAGATGGTCCAGTACCATTTCATTTTATATCAGATGGTCCAGTACCATTTTATATCAGATGGTCCAGCACCATTTTATATCAGATGGTCCAGTACCATTTCATTTTATGTCAGATGGTCCAGTACCATTTCATTTTATGTCAGGTGGTCCAGTACCATTTCATTTTATATCAGATGGTCCAGTACCATTTTATATCAGATGGTCCAGTACCATTTTATGTCAGATGGTCCAGTACCATTTCATTTTATGTCAGATGGTCCAGTACCATTTCATTTTATATCAGATGGTCCAGTACCATTTCATTTTATGTCAGATGGTCCAGTACCATTTCATTTTATGTCAGATGGTCCAGTACAATTTCATTTTATATCAGATGGTCCAGTACCATTTCATATCAGATGGTCCAGTACCATTTTATATCAGATGGTCCAGTACCATTTTATATCAGATGGTCCAGTACCATTTCATTTTATATCAGATGGTCCAGTACCATTTCATTTTATATCAGATGGTCCAGTACCATTTCATTTTATGTCAGATGGTCCAGTACCATTTCATTTTATGTCAGATGGTCCAGTACCATTTCATTTTATATCAGATGGTCCAGTACCATTTTATATCAGATGGTCCAGTACCATTTTATATCAGATGGTCCAGTACCATTTCATTTTATGTCAGATGGTTCAGTACCATTTTATATCAGATGGTCCAGTACCATTTCATTTTATATCAGATGGTCCAGTACCTTTTTATATCAGATGGTCCAGTACCATTTTATATCAGATGGTCCAGTACCATTTTATGTCAGATGGTCCAGTACCATTTTATGTCAGATGGTCCAGTACCATTTCATTTTATATCAAATGGTCCAGTACCATTTTATATCAGATGGTCCAGTACCATTTTATATCATATGGTCCAGTACCATTTTATGTCAGATGGTCCAGTATCATTTTATGTCAGATGGTCCAGTACCATTTTATATCAGATGGTCCAGTACCATTTCATTTTATATCAGATGGTCCAGTACCATTTCATGGTCCTCTGTAGCTCAGCTGTAGAGCACGGCGCTTGTAACGCCAAGGTAGTGGGTTCGATCCCCGGGACCACCCATACACAAAAATGTATGCACGCACGACTGTAAGTCGCTTTGGATAAAAGCGTCTGCTAAATGGCATATTATTATTATATTATTATATTATTATTATTATTATTATTATTATTATTATTATTTTATATCAGATGGTCCAGTACCATTTCATTTTATATCAGATGGTCCAGTACCATTTTATATCAGATGGTCCAGTACCATTTTATATCAGATGGTCCAGTACCATTTCATTTTATATCAGATGGTCCAGTACCATTTCATTTTATATCAGATGGTCCAGTACCATTTCGTTTTATATCAGATGGTCCAGTACCATTTTATATCAGATGGTCCAGTACCATTTTATGTCAGATGGTCCAGTACCATTTTATGTCAGATGGTCCAGTACCATTTTATATCAGATGGTCCAGTACCATTTTATATCAGATGGTCCAGTACCATTTTATGTCAGATGGTCCAGTACCATTTCATTTTATGTCAGGTGGTCCAGTACCATTTCATTTTATATCAGATGGTCCAGTACCATTTCATTTTATGTCAGATGGTCCAATACCATTTCATTTTATGTCAGGTGGTCCAGTACCATTTCATTTTATATCAGATGGTCCAGTACCATTTCATTTTATGTCAGATGGTCCAGTACCATTTCATTTTATATCAGATGGTCCAGTACCATTTCATTTTATATCAGATGGTCCAGTACCATTTTATATCAGATGGTCCAGTACCATTTTATATCAGATGGTCCAGTACCATTTCATTTTATATCAGATGGTCCAGTACCATTTTATATCAGATGGTCCAGTACCATTTTATGTCAGATGGTCCAGTACCATTTTATGTCAGATGGTCCAGTACCATTTCATTTTATATCAGATGGTCCAGTACCATTTCATTTTATGTCAGATGGTCCAGTACCATTTTATATCAGATGGTCCAGTACCATTTCGTTTTATGTCAGGTGGTCCAGTACCATTTCATTTTATGTCAGATGGTCCAGTACCATTTCATTTTATGTCAGGTGGTCCAGTACCATTTTATGTCAGATGGTCCAGTACCATTTTATATCAGATGGTCCAGTACCATTTCATTTTATGTCAGATGGTCCAGTACCATTTCATTTTATATCAGATGGTCCAGTACCATTTCATTTTATATCAGATGGTCCAGTACCATTTCATTTTATGTCAGATGGTCCAGTACCATTTCATTTTATATCAGATGGTCCAGTACCATTTCATTTTATGTCAGATGGTCCAATACCATTTCATTTTATATCAGATGGTCAAGTACCATTTCATTTTATATCAGATGGTCCAGTACCATTTCATTTTATGTCAGATCGTCCAGTACCATTTTATATCAGATGGTCCAGTACCATTTTATATCAGATGGTCCAGTACCATTTCATTTTATGTCAGATGGTCCAGTACCATTTCATTTTATGTCAGATGGTCCAGTACCATTTTATATCAGATGGTCCAGTACCATTTTATATCAGATGGTCCAGTACCATTTCATTGTATGTCAGATGGTCCAGTACCATTTTATATCAGATGGTCCAGTACCATTTTATATCAGATGGTCCAGTACCATTTCATTTTATGTCAGATGGTCCAGTACCATTTCATTTTATATCAGATGGTCCAGTACCATTTCATTTTATATCAGATGGTCCAGTACCATTTTATATCAGATGGTCCAGTACCATTTCATTTTATGTCAGATGGTCCAGTACCATTTCATTTTATATCAGATGGTCCAGTACCATTTTATATCAGATGTTCCAGTACCATTTTATATCAGATGGTCCAGTACCATTTCATTTTATGTCAGATGGTCCAGTACCATTTCATTTTATATCAGATGGTACAGTACCATTTCATTTTATATCAGATGGTCCAGTACCATTTTATATCAGATGGTCCAGTACCATTTTATGTCAGATGGTCCAGTACCATTTCATTTTATGTCAGATGGTCCAGTACCATTTCATTTTATGTCAGATGGTCCAGTACCATTTCATTTTATGTCAGATGGTCCAGTACCATTTCATTTTATGTCAGATGGTCCAGTACCATTTCATTTTATATCAGATGGTCCAGTACCATTTCATATCAGATGGTCCAGTACCTTTTTATATCAGATGGTCCAGTACCATTTTATATCAGATGGTCCAGTACCATTTCATTTTATATCAGATGGTCCAGTACCATTTCATTTTATATCAGATGGTCCAGTACCATTTCATTTTATGTCAGATGGTCCAGTACCATTTCATTTTATGTCAGATGGTCCAGTACCATTTCATTTTATGTCAGATGGTCCAGTACCATTTTATATCAGATGGTCCAGTACCATTTTATATCAGATGGTCCAGTACCATTTTATATCAGATGGTCCAGTACCATTTCATTTTATGTCAGATGGTCCAGTACCATTTTATATCAGATGGTCCAGTACCATTTCATTTTATATCAGATGGTCCAGTACCTTTTTATATCAGATGGTCCAGTACCATTTTATATCAGATGGTCCAGTACCATTTTATATCAAATGGTCCAGTACCATTTTATATCAGATGGTCCAGTACCATTTCATTTTATGTCAGATGGTCCATTACCATTTTATATCAGATGGTCCATTACCATTTTATATCAGATGGTCCAGTACCATTTTATATCAGATGGTCCAGTACCATTTTATATCAGATGGTCCAGTACCATTTTATATCAGATGGTCCAGTACCATTTTATATCAGATGGTCCAGTACCATTTTATATCAGATGGTCCAGTACCATTTTATATCAGATGGTCCAGTACCATTTCATTTTATATCAGATGGTCCATTACCATTTTATATCAGATGGTCCAGTACCATTTTATATCAGATGGTCCATTACCATTTTATATCAGATGGTCCAGTACCATTTTATATCAGATGGTCCAGTACCATTTTATATCAGATGGTCCAGTACCATTTCATTTTATGTCAGATGGTCCAGTACCATTTTATATCAGATGGTCCAGTACCATTTCATTTTATATCAGATGGTCCAGTACCTTTTTATATCAGATGGTCCAGTACCATTTTATATCAGATGGTCCAGTACCATTTTATATCAAATGGTCCAGTACCATTTTATATCAGATGGTCCAGTACCATTTCGTTTTATGTCAGGTGGTCCAGTACCATTTCATTTTATGTCAGATGGTCCAGTACCATTTCATTTTATGTCAGGTGGTCCAGTACCATTTTATGTCAGATGGTCCAGTACCATTTTATATCAGATGGTCCAGTACCATTTCATTTTATGTCAGATGGTCCAGTACCATTTCATTTTATATCAGATGGTCCAGTACCATTTCATTTTATATCAGATGGTCCAGTACCATTTCATTTTATGTCAGATGGTCCAGTACCATTTCATTTTATATCAGATGGTCCAGTACCATTTCATTTTATGTCAGATGGTCCAATACCATTTCATTTTATATCAGATGGTCAAGTACCATTTCATTTTATATCAGATGGTCCAGTACCATTTCATTTTATGTCAGATCGTCCAGTACCATTTTATATCAGATGGTCCAGTACCATTTTATATCAGATGGTCCAGTACCATTTCATTTTATGTCAGATGGTCCAGTACCATTTCATTTTATGTCAGATGGTCCAGTACCATTTTATATCAGATGGTCCAGTACCATTTTATATCAGATGGTCCAGTACCATTTCATTGTATGTCAGATGGTCCAGTACCATTTTATATCAGATGGTCCAGTACCATTTTATATCAGATGGTCCAGTACCATTTCATTTTATGTCAGATGGTCCAGTACCATTTCATTTTATATCAGATGGTCCAGTACCATTTCATTTTATATCAGATGGTCCAGTACCATTTTATATCAGATGGTCCAGTACCATTTTATATCAGATGGTCCAGTACCATTTCATTTTATGTCAGATGGTCCAGTACCATTTCATTTTATATCAGATGGTCCAGTACCATTTTATATCAGATGTTCCAGTACCATTTTATATCAGATGGTCCAGTACCATTTCATTTTATGTCAGATGGTCCAGTACCATTTCATTTTATATCAGATGGTACAGTACCATTTCATTTTATATCAGATGGTCCAGTACCATTTTATATCAGATGGTCCAGTACCATTTTATGTCAGATGGTCCAGTACCATTTCATTTTATGTCAGATGGTCCAGTACCATTTCATTTTATGTCAGATGGTCCAGTACCATTTCATTTTATGTCAGATGGTCCAGTACCATTTCATTTTATGTCAGATGGTCCAGTACCATTTCATTTTATATCAGATGGTCCAGTACCATTTCATATCAGATGGTCCAGTACCTTTTTATATCAGATGGTCCAGTACCATTTTATATCAGATGGTCCAGTACCATTTCATTTTATATCAGATGGTCCAGTACCATTTCATTTTATATCAGATGGTCCAGTACCATTTCATTTTATGTCAGATGGTCCAGTACCATTTCATTTTATGTCAGATGGTCCAGTACCATTTCATTTTATGTCAGATGGTCCAGTACCATTTTATATCAGATGGTCCAGTACCATTTTATATCAGATGGTCCAGTACCATTTTATATCAGATGGTCCAGTACCATTTCATTTTATGTCAGATGTTCCAGTACCATTTTATATCAGATGGTCCAGTACCATTTCATTTTATATCAGATGGTCCAGTACCTTTTTATATCAGATGGTCCAGTACCATTTTATATCAGATGGTCCAGTACCATTTTATATCAAATGGTCCAGTACCATTTTATATCAGATGGTCCAGTACCATTTCATTTTATGTCAGATGGTCCATTACCATTTTATATCAGATGGTCCATTACCATTTTATATCAGATGGTCCAGTACCATTTTATATCAGATGGTCCAGTACCATTTTATATCAGATGGTCCAGTACCATTTTATATCAGATGGTCCAGTACCATTTTATATCAGATGGTCCAGTACCATTTTATATCAGATGGTCCAGTACCATTTTATATCAGATGGTCCAGTACCATTTCATTTTATATCAGATGGTCCAGTACCATTTTATATCAGATGGTCCAGTACCATTTTATATCAGATGGTCCATTACCATTTTATATCAGATGGTCCAGTACCATTTTATATCAGATGGTCCAGTACCATTTTATATCAGATGGTCCAGTACCATTTCATTTTATGTCAGATGGTCCAGTACCATTTTATATCAGATGGTCCAGTACCATTTCATTTTATATCAGATGGTCCAGTACCTTTTTATATCAGATGGTCCAGTACCATTTTATATCAGATGGTCCAGTACCATTTTATATCAAATGGTCCAGTACCATTTTATATCAGATGGTCCAGTACCATTTCATTTTATGTCAGATGGTCAAGTACCATTTCATTTTATGTCAGATGGTCCATTACCATTTTATATCAGATGGTCCAGTACCATTTCGTTTTATGTCAGATGGTCAAGTACCATTTCATTTTATATCAGATGGTCCAGTACCATTTCATTTTATGTCAGGTGGTCCAGTACCATTTCATTTTATGTCAGATGGTCCAGTACCATTTCATTTTATGTCAGGTGGTCCAGTACCATTTTATGTCAGATGGTCCAGTACCATTTTATATCAGATGGTCCAGTACCATTTCATTTTATGTCAGATGGTCCAGTACCATTTCATTTTATATCAGATGGTCCAGTACCATTTCATTTTATATCAGATGGTCCAGTACCATTTCATTTTATATCAGATGGTCCAGTACCATTTCATTTTATGTCAGATGGTCCAGTACCATTTCATTTTATATCAGATGGTCCAGTACCATTTCATTTTATGTCAGATGGTCCAGTACCATTTCATTTTATATCAGATGGTCAAGTACCATTTCATTTTATATCAGATGGTCCAGTACCATTTCATTTTATGTCAGATCGTCCAGTACCATTTTATATCAGATGGTCCAGTACCATTTTATATCAGATGGTCCAGTACCATTTCATTTTATGTCAGATGGTCCAGTACCATTTTATATCAGATGGCCAGTACCATTTTATATCAGATGGTCCAGTACCATTTCATTGTATGTCAGATGGTCCAGTACCATTTTATATCAGATGGTCCAGTACCATTTTATATCAGATGGTCCAGTACCATTTCATTTTATGTCAGATGGTCCAGTACCATTTTATATCAGATGGTCCAGTACCATTTCATTTTATATCAGATGGTCCAGTACCTTTTTATATCAGATGGTCCAGTACCATTTTATATCAGATGGTCCAGTACCATTTTATGTCAGATGGTCCAGTACCATTTTATGTCAGATGGTCCAGTACCATTTCATTTTATATCAAATGGTCCAGTACCATTTTATATCAGATGGTCCAGTACCATTTTATATCAGATGGTCCAGTACCATTTCATTTTATGTCAGATGGTCCAGTACCATTTTACATCAGATGGTCCAGTACCATTTCGTTTTATGTCAGATGGTCAAGTACCATTTCATTTTATATCAGATGCTCCAGTACCATTTCATTTTATGTCAGGTGGTCCAGTACCATTTCATTTTATGTCAGATGGTCCAGTACCATTTCATTTTATGTCAGGTGGTCCAGTACCATTTTATGTCAGATGGTCCAGTACCATTTTATATCAGATGGTCCAGTACCATTTCATTTTATGTCAGATGGTCCAGTACCATTTCATTTTATATCAGATGGTCCAGTACCATTTCATTTTATATCAGATGGTCCAGTACCATTTCATTTTATGTCAGATGGTCCAGTACCATTTCATTTTATATCAGATGGTCCAGTACCATTTCATTTTATGTCAGATGGTCCAGTACCATTTCATTTTATATCAGATGGTCAAGTACCATTTCATTTTATATCAGATGGTCCAGTACCATTTCATTTTATGTCAGATGGTCCAGTACCATTTCATTTTATATCAGATGGTCCAGTACCATTTTATATCAGATGGTCCAGTACCATTTTATATCAGATGGTCCAGTACCATTTCATTTTATGTCAGATGGTCCAGTACCATTTTATTTTATGTCAGATGGTCCAGTACCATTTTATATCAGATGGTCCAGTACCATTTTATATCAGATGGTCCAGTACCATTTCATTGTATGTCAGATGGTCCAGTACCATTTTATATCAGATGGTCCAGTACCATTTTATATCAGATGTTCCAGTACCATTTTATATCAGATGGTCCAGTACCATTTCATTTTATGTCAGATGGTCCAGTACCATTTCATTTTATATCAGATGGTACAGTACCATTTCATTTTATATCAGATGGTCCAGTACCATTTTATATCAGATGGTCCAGTACCATTTTATGTCAGATGGTCCAGTACCATTTCATTTTATGTCAGATGGTCCAGTACCATTTCATTTTATGTCAGATGGTCCAGTACCATTTCATTTTATGTCAGATGGTCCAGTACCATTTCATTTTATGTCAGATGGTCCAGTACCATTTCATTTTATATCAGATGGTCCAGTACCATTTCATATCAGATGGTCCAGTACCTTTTTATATCAGATGGTCCAGTACCATTTTATATCAGATGGTCCAGTACCATTTCATTTTATATCAGATGGTCCAGTACCATTTCATTTTATATCAGATGGTCCAGTACCATTTCATTTTATGTCAGATGGTCCAGTACCATTTCATTTTATGTCAGATGGTCCAGTACCATTTCATTTTATGTCAGATGGTCCAGTACCATTTTATATCAGATGGTCCAGTACCATTTTATATCAGATGGTCCAGTACCATTTTATATCAGATGGTCCAGTACCATTTCATTTTATGTCAGATGGTCCAGTACCATTTTATATCAGATGGTCCAGTACCATTTCATTTTATATCAGATGGTCCAGTACCTTTTTATATCAGATGGTCCAGTACCATTTTATATCAGATGGTCCAGTACCATTTTATATCAAATGGTCCAGTACCATTTTATATCAGATGGTCCAGTACCATTTCATTTTATGTCAGATGGTCCATTACCATTTTATATCAGATGGTCCATTACCATTTTATATCAGATGGTCCAGTACCATTTTATATCAGATGGTCCAGTACCATTTTATATCAGATGGTCCAGTACCATTTTATATCAGATGGTCCAGTACCATTTTATATCAGATGGTCCAGTACCATTTTATATCAGATGGTCCAGTACCATTTTATATCAGATGGTCCAGTACCATTTCATTTTATATCAGATGGTCCATTACCATTTTATATCAGATGGTCCAGTACCATTTTATATCAGATGGTCCATTACCATTTTATATCAGATGGTCCAGTACCATTTTATATCAGATGGTCCAGTACCATTTTATATCAGATGGTCCAGTACCATTTCATTTTATGTCAGATGGTCCAGTACCATTTTATATCAGATGGTCCAGTACCATTTCATTTTATATCAGATGGTCCAGTACCTTTTTATATCAGATGGTCCAGTACCATTTTATATCAGATGGTCCAGTACCATTTTATATCAAATGGTCCAGTACCATTTTATATCAGATGGTCCAGTACCATTTCATTTTATGTCAGATGGTCAAGTACCATTTCATTTTATGTCAGATGGTCCATTACCATTTTATATCAGATGGTCCAGTACCATTTCGTTTTATGTCAGATGGTCAAGTACCATTTCATTTTATATCAGATGGTCCAGTACCATTTCATTTTATGTCAGGTGGTCCAGTACCATTTCATTTTATGTCAGATGGTCCAGTACCATTTCATTTTATGTCAGGTGGTCCAGTACCATTTTATGTCAGATGGTCCAGTACCATTTTATATCAGATGGTCCAGTACCATTTCATTTTATGTCAGATGGTCCAGTACCATTTCATTTTATATCAGATGGTCCAGTACCATTTCATTTTATATCAGATGGTCCAGTACCATTTCATTTTATATCAGATGGTCCAGTACCATTTCATTTTATGTCAGATGGTCCAGTACCATTTCATTTTATATCAGATGGTCCAGTACCATTTCATTTTATGTCAGATGGTCCAGTACCATTTCATTTTATATCAGATGGTCAAGTACCATTTCATTTTATATCAGATGGTCCAGTACCATTTCATTTTATGTCAGATCGTCCAGTACCATTTTATATCAGATGGTCCAGTACCATTTTATATCAGATGGTCCAGTACCATTTCATTTTATGTCAGATGGTCCAGTACCATTTTATATCAGATGGCCAGTACCATTTTATATCAGATGGTCCAGTACCATTTCATTGTATGTCAGATGGTCCAGTACCATTTTATATCAGATGGTCCAGTACCATTTTATATCAGATGGTCCAGTACCATTTCATTTTATGTCAGATGGTCCAGTACCATTTTATATCAGATGGTCCAGTACCATTTCATTTTATATCAGATGGTCCAGTACCTTTTTATATCAGATGGTCCAGTACCATTTTATATCAGATGGTCCAGTACCATTTTATGTCAGATGGTCCAGTACCATTTTATGTCAGATGGTCCAGTACCATTTCATTTTATATCAAATGGTCCAGTACCATTTTATATCAGATGGTCCAGTACCATTTTATATCAGATGGTCCAGTACCATTTCATTTTATGTCAGATGGTCCAGTACCATTTTACATCAGATGGTCCAGTACCATTTCGTTTTATGTCAGATGGTCAAGTACCATTTCATTTTATATCAGATGCTCCAGTACCATTTCATTTTATGTCAGGTGGTCCAGTACCATTTCATTTTATGTCAGATGGTCCAGTACCATTTCATTTTATGTCAGGTGGTCCAGTACCATTTTATGTCAGATGGTCCAGTACCATTTTATATCAGATGGTCCAGTACCATTTCATTTTATGTCAGATGGTCCAGTACCATTTCATTTTATATCAGATGGTCCAGTACCATTTCATTTTATATCAGATGGTCCAGTACCATTTCATTTTATGTCAGATGGTCCAGTACCATTTCATTTTATATCAGATGGTCCAGTACCATTTCATTTTATGTCAGATGGTCCAGTACCATTTCATTTTATATCAGATGGTCAAGTACCATTTCATTTTATATCAGATGGTCCAGTACCATTTCATTTTATGTCAGATGGTCCAGTACCATTTCATTTTATATCAGATGGTCCAGTACCATTTTATATCAGATGGTCCAGTACCATTTTATATCAGATGGTCCAGTACCATTTCATTTTATGTCAGATGGTCCAGTACCATTTTATTTTATGTCAGATGGTCCAGTACCATTTTATATCAGATGGTCCAGTACCATTTTATATCAGATGGTCCAGTACCATTTCATTGTATGTCAGATGGTCCAGTACCATTTTATATCAGATGGTCCAGTACCATTTTATATCAGATGGTCCAGTACCATTTCATTTTATGTCAGATGGTCCAGTACCATTTCATTTTATATCAGATGGTACAGTACCATTTCATTTTATATCAGATGGTCCAGTACCATTTTATATCAGATGGTCCAGCACCATTTTATATCAGATGGTCCAGTACCATTTCATTTTATGTCAGATGGTCCAGTACCATTTCATTTTATGTCAGGTGGTCCAGTACCATTTCATTTTATATCAGATGGTCCAGTACCATTTTATATCAGATGGTCCAGTACCATTTTATGTCAGATGGTCCAGTACCATTTCATTTTATGTCAGATGGTCTAGTACCATTTCATTTTATATCAGATGGTCCAGTACCATTTCATTTTATGTCAGATGGTCCAGTACCATTTCATTTTATGTCAGATGGTCCAGTACCATTTCATTTTATATCAGATGGTCCAGTACCATTTCATATCAGATGGTCCAGTACCATTTTATATCAGATGGTCCAGTACCATTTTATATCAGATGGTCCAGTACCATTTCATTTTATATCAGATGGTCCAGTACCATTTCATTTTATATCAGATGGTCCAGTACCATTTCATTTTATATCAGATGGTCCAGTACCATTTCATTTTATGTCAGATGGTCCAGTACCATTTCATTTTATGTCAGATGGTCCAGTACCATTTTATATCAGATGGTCCAGTACCATTTTATATCAGATGGTCCAGTACCATTTTATATCAGATGGTCCAGTACCATTTCATTTTATGTCAGATGGTTCAGTACCATTTTATATCAGATGGTCCAGTACCATTTCATTTTATATCAGATGGTCCAGTACCTTTTTATATCAGATGGTCCAGTACCATTTTATGTCAGATGGTCCAGTACCATTTTATGTCAGATGGTCCAGTACCATTTCATTTTATATCAAATGGTCCAGTACCATTTTATATCAGATGGTCCAGTACCATTTTATATCAGCTGGTCCAGTACCATTTTATGTCAGATGGTCCAGTATCATTTTATGTCAGATGGTCCAGTACCATTTTATATCAGATGGTCCAGTACCATTTAATTTTATATCAGATGGTCCAGTACCATTTCATGGTCCTCTGTAGCTCAGCTGTAGAGCACGGCGCTTGTAACGCCAAGGTAGTGGGTTCGATCCCCGGGACCACCCATACACAAAAATGTATGCACGCACGACTGTAAGTCGCTTTGGATAAAAGCGTCTGCTAAATGGCATATTATTATTATATTATTATTATTATTATTATTATTATTATTATTATTATTATTATTATTTTATATCAGATGGTCCAGTACCATTTTATATCAGATGGTCCAGTACCATTTTATATCAGATGGTCCAGTACCATTTCATTTTATATCAGATGGTCCAGTACCATTTCATTTTATATCAGATGGTCCAGTACCATTTCATTTTATGTCAGATGGTCCAGTACCATTTCATTTTATATCAGATGGTCCAGTACCATTTCATTTTATATCAGATGGTCCAGTACCATTTCATTTTATATCAGATGGTCCAGTACCATTTCGTTTTATATCAGATGGTCCAGTACCATTTTATATCAGATGGTCCAGTACCATTTTATATCAGATGGTCCAGTACCATTTCATTGTATGTCAGATGGTCCAGTACCATTTTATATCAGATGGTCCAGTACCATTTTATATCAGATGGTCCAGTACCATTTCATTTTATGTCAGATGGTCCAGTACCATTTCATTTTATATCAGATGGTACAGTACCATTTCATTTTATATCAGATGGTCCAGTACCATTTTATATCAGATGGTCCAGTACCATTTTATATCAGATGGTCCAGTACCATTTCATTTTATGTCAGATGGTCCAGTACCATTTCATTTTATATCAGATGGTACAGTACCATTTCATTTTATATCAGATGGTCCAGTACCATTTTATATCAGATGGTCCAGTACCATTTTATGTCAGATGGTCCAGTACCATTTCATTTTATGTCAGATGGTCCAGTACCATTTCATTTTATATCAGATGGTCCAGTACCATTTCATTTTATGTCAGATGGTCCAGTACCATTTCATTTTATGTCAGATGGTCCAGTACCATTTCATTTTATATCAGATGGTCCAGTACCATTTCATATCAGATGGTCCAGTACCATTTTATATCAGATGGTCCAGTACCATTTTATATCAGATGGTCCAGTACCATTTCAATTTATATCAGATGGTCCAGTACCATTTCATTTTATATCAGATGGTCCAGTACCATTTCATTTTATGTCAGATGGTCCAGTACCATTTCATTTTATGTCAGATGGTCCAGTACCATTTCATTTTATGTCAGATGGTCCAGTACCATTTTATATCAGATGGTCCAGTACCATTTTATATCAGATGGTCCAGTACCATTTTATATCAGATGGTCCAGTACCATTTCATTTTATGTCAGATGGTCCAGTACCATTTTATATCAGATGGTCCAGTACCATTTCATTTTATATCAGATGGTCCAGTACCTTTTTATATCAGATGGTCCAGTACCATTTTATATCAGATGGTCCAGTACCATTTTATGTCAGATGGTCCAGTACCATTTTATGTCAGATGGTCCAGTACCATTTCATTTTATATCAAATGGTCCAGTACCATTTTATATCAGATGGTCCAGTACCATTTTATATCAGATGGTCCAGTACCATTTCATTTTATGTCAGATGGTCCAGTACCATTTTATATCAGATGGTCCAGTACCATTTCGTTTTATGTCAGATGGTCAAGTACCATTTCATTTTATATCAGATGGTCCAGTACCATTTCATTTTATGTCAGGTGGTCCAGTACCATTTCATTTTATGTCAGATGGTCCAGTACCATTTCATTTTATGTCAGGTGGTCCAGTACCATTTTATGTCAGGTGGTCCAGTACCATTTTATATCAGATGGTCCAGTACCATTTCATTTTATGTCAGATGGTCCAGTACCATTTCATTTTATATCAGATGGTCCAGTACCATTTCATTTTATATCAGATGGTCCAGTACCATTTCATTTTATGTCAGATGGTCCAGTACCATTTCATTTTATGTCAGATGGTCCAGTACCATTTTATATCAGATGGTCCAGTACCATTTTATATCAGATGGTCCAGTACCATTTAATTTTATGTCAGATGGTCCAGTACCATTTTATATCAGATGGTCCAGTACCATTTCATTTTATATCAGATGGTCCAGTACCTTTTTATATCAGATGGTCCAGTACCATTTTATATCAGATGGTCCAGTACCATTTTATGTCAGATGGTCCAGTACCATTTTATGTCAGATGTTCCAGTACCATTTCATTTTATATCAAATGGTCCAGTACCATTTTATATCAGATGGTCCAGTACCATTTTATATCAGATGGTCCAGTACCATTTCGTTTTATGTCAGATGGTCAAGTACCATTTCATTTTATATCAGATGGTCCAGTACCATTTCATTTTATGTCAGGTGGTCCAGTACCATTTCATTTTATGTCAGATGGTCCAGTACCATTTCATTTTATGTCAGGTGGTCCAGTACCATTTTATGTCAGATGGTCCAGTACCATTTTATATCAGATGGTCCAGTACCATTTCATTTTATGTCAGATGGTCCAGTACCATTTCATTTTATATCAGATGGTCCAGTACCATTTCATTTTATATCAGATGGTCCAGTACCATTTCATTTTATGTCAGATGGTCCAGTACCATTTCATTTTATATCAGATGGTCCAGTACCATTTCATTTTATGTCAGATGGTCCAGTACCATTTCATTTTATATCAGATGGTCAAGTACCATTTCATTTTATATCAGATGGTCCAGTACCATTTCATTTTATGTCAGATCGTCCAGTACCATTTTATATCAGATGGTCTAGTACCATTTTATATCAGATGGTCCAGTACCATTTCATTTTATGTCAGATGGTCCAGTACCATTTCATTTTATGTCAGATGGTCCAGTACCATTTTATATCAGATGGTCCAGTACCATTTTATATCAGATGGTCCAGTACCATTTCATTGTATGTCAGATGGTCCAGTACCATTTTATATCAGATGGTCCAGTACCATTTTATATCAGATGGTCCAGTACCATTTCATTTTATGTCAGATGGTCCAGTACCATTTCATTTTATATCAGATGGTACAGTACCATTTCATTTTATATCAGATGGTCCAGTACCATTTTATATCAGATGGTCCAGTACCATTTTATATCAGATGGTCCAGTACCATTTCATTTTATGTCAGATGGTCCAGTACCATTTCATTTTATATCAGATGGTACAGTACCATTTCATTTTATATCAGATGGTCCAGTACCATTTTATATCAGATGGTCCAGTACCATTTTATGTCAGATGGTCCAGTACCATTTCATTTTATGTCAGATGGTCCAGTACCATTTCATTTTATATCAGATGGTCCAGTACCATTTCATTTTATGTCAGATGGTCCAGTACCATTTCATTTTATGTCAGATGGTCCAGTACCATTTCATTTTATATCAGATGGTCCAGTACCATTTCATATCAGATGGTCCAGTACCATTTTATATCAGATGGTCCAGTACCATTTTATATCAGATGGTCCAGTACCATTTCATTTTATATCAGATGGTCCAGTACCATTTCATTTTATATCAGATGGTCCAGTACCATTTCATTTTATGTCAGATGGTCCAGTACCATTTCATTTTATGTCAGATGGTCCAGTACCATTTCATTTTATGTCAGATGGTCCAGTACCATTTTATATCAGATGGTCCAGTACCATTTTATATCAGATGGTCCAGTACCATTTTATATCAGATGGTCCAGTACCATTTCATTTTATGTCAGATGGTCCAGTACCATTTTATATCAGATGGTCCAGTACCATTTCATTTTATATCAGATGGTCCAGTACCTTTTTATATCAGATGGTCCAGTACCATTTTATGTCAGATGGTCCAGTACCATTTTATGTCAGATGGTCCAGTACCATTTCATTTTATATCAAATGGTCCAGTACCATTTTATATCAGATGGTCCAGTACCATTTTATATCAGATGGTCCAGTACCATTTCATTTTATGTCAGATGGTCCAGTACCATTTTATATCAGATGGTCCAGTACCATTTCGTTTTATGTCAGATGGTCAAGTACCATTTCATTTTATATCAGATGGTCCAGTACCATTTCATTTTATGTCAGGTGGTCCAGTACCATTTCATTTTATGTCAGATGGTCCAGTACCATTTCATTTTATGTCAGGTGGTCCAGTACCATTTTATGTCAGATGGTCCAGTACCATTTTATATCAGATGGTCCAGTACCATTTCATTTTATGTCAGATGGTCCAGTACCATTTCATTTTATATCAGATGGTCCAGTACCATTTCATTTTATATCAGATGGTCCAGTACCATTTCATTTTATGTCAGATGGTCCAGTACCATTTCATTTTATGTCAGATGGTCCAGTACCATTTCATTTTATATCAGATGGTCCAGTACCATTTCATTTTATATCAGATGGTCCAGTACCATTTCATTTTATGTCAGATGGTCCAGTACCATTTCATTTTATGTCAGATGGTCCAGTACCATTTCATTTTATGTCAGATGGTCCAGTACCATTTCATTTTATATCAGATGGTCCAGTACCATTTCATTTTATGTCAGATGGTCCAGTACCATTTCATTTTATATCAGATGGTCCAGTACCATTTCATTTTATGTCAGATGGTCCAGTACCATTTTATGTCAGATGGTCCAGTACCATTTCATTTTATATCAGATGGTCAAGTACCATTTCATTTTATATCAGATGGTCCAGTACCATTTCATTTTATGTCAGATCGTCCAGTACCATTTTATATCAGATGGTCCAGTACCATTTTATATCAGATGGTCCAGTACCATTTCATTTTATGTCAGATGGTCCAGTACCATTTCATTTTATGTCAGATGGTCCAGTACCATTTTATATCAGATGGTCCAGTACCATTTTATATCAGATGGTCCAGTACCATTTCATTGTATGTCAGATGGTCCAGTACCATTTTATATCAGATGGTCCAGTACCATTTTATATCAGATGGTCCAGTACCATTTCATTTTATGTCAGATGGTCCAGTACCATTTTATATCAGATGGTCCAGTACCATTTCATTTTATATCAGATGGTCCAGTACCTTTTTATATCAGATGGTCCAGTACCATTTTATATCAGATGGTCCAGTACCATTTTATGTCAGATGGTCCAGTACCATTTTATGTCAGATGGTCCAGTACCATTTCATTTTATATCAAATGGTCCAGTACCATTTTATATCAGATGGTCCAGTACCATTTTATATCAGATGGTCCAGTACCATTTCATTTTATGTCAGATGGTCCAGTACCATTTTATATCAGATGGTCCAGTACCATTTCGTTTTATGTCAGATGGTCAAGTACCATTTCATTTTATATCAGATGGTCCAGTACCATTTCATTTTATGTCAGGTGGTCCAGTACCATTTCATTTTATGTCAGATGGTCCAGTACCATTTCATTTTATGTCAGGTGGTCCAGTACCATTTTATGTCAGATGGTCCAGTACCATTTTATATCAGATGGTCCAGTACCATTTCATTTTATGTCAGATGGTCCAGTACCATTTCATTTTATATCAGATGGTCCAGTACCATTTCATTTTATATCAGATGGTCCAGTACCATTTCATTTTATGTCAGATGGTCCAGTACCATTTCATTTTATATCAGATGGTCCAGTACCATTTTATATCAGATGGTCCAGTACCATTTTATATCAGATGGTCCAGTACCATTTCATTTTATATCAGATGGTCCAGTACCATTTCATTTTATATCAGATGGTCCAGTACCATTTCATTTTATGTCAGATGGTCCAGTACCATTTCATTTTATATCAGATGGTCAAGTACCATTTCATTTTATACAGATGGTCCAGTACCATTTCATTTTATGTCAGATCGTCCAGTACCATTTTATATCAGATGGTCCAGTACCATTTTATATCAGATGGTCCAGTACCATTTCATTTTATGTCAGATGGTCCAGTACCATTTCATTTTATGTCAGATGGTCCAGTACCATTTTATATCAGATGGTCCAGTACCATTTCATTGTATGTCAGATGGTCCAGTACCATTTTATATCAGATGGTCCAGTACCATTTTATATCAGATGGTCCAGTACCATTTCATTTTATGTCAGATGGTCCAGTACCATTTCATTTTATATCAGATGGTACAGTACAATTTCATTTTATATCAGATGGTCCAGTACCATTTTATATCAGATGGTCCAGTACCATTTTATATCAGATGGTCCAGTACCATTTCATTTTATGTCAGATGGTCCAGTACCATTTCATTTTATATCAGATGGTACAGTACCATTTCATTTTATATCAGATGGTCCAGTACCATTTTATATCAGATGGTCCAGTACCATTTTATGTCAGATGGTCCAGTACCATTTCATTTTATGTCAGATGGTCCAGTACCATTTCATTTTATATCAGATGGTCCAGTACCATTTCCTTTTATGTCAGATGGTCCAGTACCATTTCATTTTATGTCAGATGGTCCAGTACCATTTCATTTTATATCAGATGGTCCAGTACCATTTCATATCAGATGGTCCAGTACCATTTTATATCAGATGGTCCAGTACCATTTTATATCAGATGGTCCAGTACCATTTTATATCAGATGGTCCAGTACCATTTCATTTTATATCAGATGGTCCAGTACCATTTCATTTTATGTCAGATGGTCCAGTACCATTTCATTTTATGTCAGATGGTCCAGTACCATTTCATTTTATGTCAGATGGTCCAGTACCATTTTATATCAGATGGTCCAGTACCATTTTATATCAGATGGTCCAGTACCATTTTATATCAGATGGTCCAGTACCATTTCATTTTATGTCAGATGGTCCAGTACCATTTTATATCAGATGGTCCAGTACCATTTCATTTTATATCAGATGGTCCAGTACCTTTTTATATCAGATGGTCCAGTACCATTTTATATCAGATGGTCCAGTACCATTTTATGTCAGATGGTCCAGTACCATTTTATGTCAGATGGTCCAGTACCATTTCATTTTATATCAAATGGTCCAGTACCATTTTATATCAGATGGTCCAGTACCATTTTATATCAGATGGTCCAGTACCATTTTATGTCAGATGGTCCAGTATCATTTTATGTCAGATGGTCCAGTACCATTTTATATCAGATGGTCCAGTACCATTTAATTTTATATCAGATGGTCCAGTACCATTTCATTGTCCTCTGTAGATCAGCTGTAGAGCACGGCGCTTGTAACGCCAAGGTAGTGGGTTCGATCCCCGGGACCACCCATACACAAAAATGTATGCACGCACGACTGTAAGTCGCTTTGGATAAAAGCGTCTGCTAAATGGCATATTATTATTATATTATTATTATTATTATTATTATTATTATTATTATTATTATTATTATTATTATTATTATATCAGATGGTCCAGTACCATTTCATTTTATATCAGATGGTCCAGTACCATTTTATATCAGATGGTCCAGTACCATTTTATATCAGATGGTCCAGTACCATTTCATTTTATATCAGATGGTCCAGTACCATTTTATATCAGATGGTCCAGTACCATTTTATATCAGATGGTCCAGTACCATTTTATATCAGATGGTCCAGTACCATTTCATTTTATATCAGATGGTCCAGTACCATTTCATTTTATATCAGATGGTCCAGTACCATTTCATTTTATGTCAGATGGTCCAGTACCATTTCATTTTATATCAGATGGTCCAGTACCATTTCATTTTATATCAGATGGTCCAGTACCATTTCATTTTATATCAGATGGTCCAGTACCATTTCATTTTATATCAGATGGTCCAGTACCATTTTATATCAGATGGTCCAGTACCATTTTATATCAGATGGTCCAGTACCATTTTATATCAGATGGTCCAGTACCATTTTATATCAGATGGTCCAGCACCATTTTATATCAGATGGTCCAGTACCATTTCATTTTATGTCAGATGGTCCAGTACCATTTCATTTTATGTCAGGTGGTCCAGTACCATTTCATTTTATATCAGATGGTCCAGTACCATTTCATTTTATGTCAGATGGTCCAGTACCATTTCATTTTATGTCAGGTGGTCCAGTACCATTTCATTTTATATCAGATGGTCCAGTACCATTTCATTTTATGTCAGATGGTCCAGTACCATTTCATTTTATGTCAGGTGGTCCAGTACCATTTCATTTTATATCAGATGGTCCAGTACCATTTCGTTTTATATCAGATGGTCCAGTACCATTTTATATCAGATGGTCCAGTACCATTTTATGTCAGATGGTCCAGTACCATTTTATGTCAGATGGTCCAGTACCATTTCATTTTATATCAGATGGTCCAGTACCATTTCATTTTATGTCAGATGGTCCAGTACCATTTTATATCAGATGGTCCAGTACCATTTTATATCAGATGGTCCAGTACCATTTCGTTTTATGTCAGATGGTCAAGTACCATTTCATTTTATATCAGATGGTCCAGTACCATTTCGTTTTATATCAGATGGTCCAGTACCATTTTATATCAGATGGTCCAGTACCATTTTATGTCAGATGGTCCAGTACCATTTTATGTCAGATGGTCCAGTACCATTTTATATCAGATGGTCCAGTACCATTTTATATCAGATGGTCCAGTACCATTTTATGTCAGATGGTCCAGTACCATTTCATTTTATATCAGATGGTCCAGTACCATTTCATTTTATATCAGATGGTCCAGTACCATTTTATATCAGATGGTCCAGTACCATTTTATATCAGATGGTCCAGTACCATTTTATATCAGATGGTCCAGTACCATTTTATATCAGATGGTCCAGTACCATTTCATTTTATGTCAGATGGTCCAGTACCATTTCATTTTATGTCAGGTGGTCCAGTACCATTTCATTTTATATCAGATGGTCCAGTACCATTTCATTTTATGTCAGATGGTCCAGTACCATTTCATTTTATGTCAGGTGGTCCAGTACCATTTCATTTTATATCAGATGGTCCAGTACCATTTCATTTTATGTCAGATGGTCCAGTACCATTTCATTTTATGTCAGGTGGTCCAGTACCATTTCATTTTATATCAGATGGTCCAGTACCATTTCATTTTATATCAGATGGTCCAGTACCATTTTATATCAGATGGTCCAGTACCATTTTATGTCAGATGGTCCAGTACCATTTTATGTCAGATGGTCCATTACCATTTCATTTTATATCAGATGGTCCAGTACCATTTCATTTTATATCAGATGGTCCAGTACCATTTCATTTTATGTCAGATGGTCCAGTACCATTTCATTTTATGTCAGGTGGTCCAGTACCATTTCATTTTATATCAGATGGTCCAGTACCATTTCATTTTATGTCAGATGGTCCAGTACCATTTCATTTTATGTCAGGTGGTCCAGTACCATTTCATTTTATATCAGATGGTACAGTACCATTTCATTTTATATCAGATGGTCCAGTACCATTTTATATCAGATGGTCCAGTACCATTTTATGTCAGATGGTCCAGTACCATTTCATTTTATGTCAGATGGTCCAGTACCATTTCATTTTATATCAGATGGTCCAGTACCATTTCATTTTATGTCAGATGGTCCAGTACCATTTCATTTTATGTCAGATGGTCCAGTACCATTTCATTTTATATCAGATGGTCCAGTACCATTTCATATCAGATGGTCCAGTACCATTTTATATCAGATGGTCCAGTACCATTTTATATCAGATGGTCCAGTACCATTTCATTTTATATCAGATGGTCCAGTACCATTTCATTTTATATCAGATGGTCCAGTACCATTTCATTTTATGTCAGATGGTCCAGTACCATTTCATTTTATGTCAGATGGTCCAGTACCATTTCATTTTATGTCAGATGGTCCAGTACCATTTTATATCAGATGGTCCAGTACCATTTTATATCAGATGGTCCAGTACCATTTTATATCAGATGGTCCAGTACCATTTCATTTTATGTCAGATGGTCCAGTACCATTTTATATCAGATGGTCCAGTACCATTTCATTTTATATCAGATGGTCCAGTACCTTTTTATATCAGATGGTCCAGTACCATTTTATATCAGATGGTCCAGTACCATTTTATGTCAGATGGTCCAGTACCATTTTATGTCAGATGGTCCAGTACCATTTCATTTTATATCAAATGGTCCAGTACCATTTTATATCAGATGGTCCAGTACCATTTTATATCAGATGGTCCAGTACCATTTTATGTCAGATGGTCCAGTATCATTTTATGTCAGATGGTCCAGTACCATTTTATATCAGATGGTCCAGTACCATTTAATTTTATATCAGATGGTCCAGTACCATTTCATTGTCCTCTGTAGATCAGCTGTAGAGCACGGCGCTTGTAACGCCAAGGTAGTGGGTTCGATCCCCGGGACCACCCATACACAAAAATGTATGCACGCACGACTGTAAGTCGCTTTGGATAAAAGCGTCTGCTAAATGGCATATTATTATTATATTATTATATTATTATTATTATTATTATTATTATTATTATTATTATTATTATTATTATTATTATTTTATATCAGATGGTCCAGTACCATTTCATTTTATATCAGATGGTCCAGTACCATTTTATATCAGATGGTCCAGTACCATTTTATATCAGATGGTCCAGTACCATTTCATTTTATATCAGATGGTCCAGTACCATTTTATATCAGATGGTCCAGTACCATTTTATATCAGATGGTCCAGTACCATTTTATATCAGATGGTCCAGTACCATTTCATTTTATATCAGATGGTCCAGTACCATTTCATTTTATATCAGATGGTCCAGTACCATTTCATTTTATGTCAGATGGTCCAGTACCATTTCATTTTATATCAGATGGTCCAGTACCATTTCATTTTATATCAGATGGTCCAGTACCATTTCATTTTATATCAGATGGTCCAGTACCATTTCATTTTATATCAGATGGTCCAGTACCATTTTATATCAGATGGTCCAGTACCATTTTATATCAGATGGTCCAGTACCATTTTATATCAGATGGTCCAGTACCATTTTATATCAGATGGTCCAGTACCATTTTATATCAGATGGTCCAGCACCATTTTATATCAGATGGTCCAGTACCATTTCATTTTATGTCAGATGGTCCAGTACCATTTCATTTTATGTCAGGTGGTCCAGTACCATTTCATTTTATATCAGATGGTCCAGTACCATTTCATTTTATGTCAGATGGTCCAGTACCATTTCATTTTATGTCAGGTGGTCCAGTACCATTTCATTTTATATCAGATGGTCCAGTACCATTTCATTTTATGTCAGATGGTCCAGTACCATTTCATTTTATGTCAGGTGGTCCAGTACCATTTCATTTTATATCAGATGGTCCAGTACCATTTCGTTTTATATCAGATGGTCCAGTACCATTTTATATCAGATGGTCCAGTACCATTTTATGTCAGATGGTCCAGTACCATTTTATGTCAGATGGTCCAGTACCATTTCATTTTATATCAGATGGTCCAGTACCATTTCATTTTATGTCAGATGGTCCAGTACCATTTTATATCAGATGGTCCAGTACCATTTTATATCAGATGGTCCAGTACCATTTCGTTTTATGTCAGATGGTCAAGTACCATTTCATTTTATATCAGATGGTCCAGTACCATTTCGTTTTATATCAGATGGTCCAGTACCATTTTATATCAGATGGTCCAGTACCATTTTATGTCAGATGGTCCAGTACCATTTTATGTCAGATGGTCCAGTACCATTTTATATCAGATGGTCCAGTACCATTTTATATCAGATGGTCCAGTACCATTTTATGTCAGATGGTCCAGTACCATTTCATTTTATATCAGATGGTCCAGTACCATTTCATTTTATATCAGATGGTCCAGTACCATTTTATATCAGATGGTCCAGTACCATTTTATATCAGATGGTCCAGTACCATTTTATATCAGATGGTCCAGTACCATTTTATATCAGATGGTCCAGTACCATTTCATTTTATGTCAGATGGTCCAGTACCATTTCATTTTATGTCAGGTGGTCCAGTACCATTTCATTTTATATCAGATGGTCCAGTACCATTTCATTTTATGTCAGATGGTCCAGTACCATTTCATTTTATGTCAGGTGGTCCAGTACCATTTCATTTTATATCAGATGGTCCAGTACCATTTCATTTTATGTCAGATGGTCCAGTACCATTTCATTTTATGTCAGGTGGTCCAGTACCATTTCATTTTATATCAGATGGTCCAGTACCATTTCATTTTATATCAGATGGTCCAGTACCATTTTATATCAGATGGTCCAGTACCATTTTATGTCAGATGGTCCAGTACCATTTTATGTCAGATGGTCCATTACCATTTCATTTTATATCAGATGGTCCAGTACCATTTCATTTTATATCAGATGGTCCAGTACCATTTCATTTTATGTCAGATGGTCCAGTACCATTTCATTTTATGTCAGGTGGTCCAGTACCATTTCATTTTATATCAGATGGTCCAGTACCATTTCATTTTATGTCAGATGGTCCAGTACCATTTCATTTTATGTCAGGTGGTCCAGTACCATTTCATTTTATATCAGATGGTCCAGTACCATTTCGTTTTATATCAGATGGTCCAGTACCATTTTATATCAGATGGTCCAGTACCATTTTATGTCAGATGGTCCAGTACCATTTTATGTCAGATGGTCCAGTACCATTTCATTTTATATCAGATGGTCCAGTACCATTTCATTTTATGTCAGATGGTCCAGTACCATTTTATATCAGATGGTCCAGTACCATTTTATATCAGATGGTCCAGTACCATTTCGTTTTATGTCAGATGGTCAAGTACCATTTCATTTTATATCAGATGGTCCAGTACCATTTCGTTTTATATCAGATGGTCCAGTACCATTTTATATCAGATGGTCCAGTACCATTTTATGTCAGATGGTCCAGTACCATTTTATGTCAGATGGTCCAGTACCATTTTATATCAGATGGTCCAGTACCATTTTATATCAGATGGTCCAGTACCATTTTATGTCAGATGGTCCAGTACCATTTCATTTTATATCAGATGGTCCAGTACCATTTCATTTTATATCAGATGGTCCAGTACCATTTTATATCAGATGGTCCAGTACCATTTTATATCAGATGGTCCAGTACCATTTTATATCAGATGGTCCAGTACCATTTCATTTTATGTCAGATGGTCCAGTACCATTTCATTTTATGTCAGGTGGTCCAGTACCATTTTATGTCACATGGTCCAGTATCATTTTATATCAGATGGTCCAGTACCATTTTATATCAGATGGTCCAGTACCATTTCATTTTATGTCAGATGGTCCAGTACCATTTCATTTTATGTCAGATGTTCTAGTACCATTTTATATCAGATGGTCCAGTACCATTTTATATCAGATGATCCAGTACCATTTTATATTAGATGGTCCAGTACCATTTTATGTCAGATGGTCCAGTACCATTTCATTTTATATCAGATGGTCCAGTACCATTTTATGTCACATGGTCCAGTATCATTTTATATCAGATGGTCCAGTACCATTTTATATCAGATGGTCCAGTACCATTTCATTTTATATCAGATGGTCCAGTACCATTTTATGTCACATGGTCCAGTATCATTTTATATCAGATGGTCCAGTACCATTTTATATCAGATGGTCCAGTACCATTTCATTTTATGTCAGATGGTCCAGTACCATTTCATTTTATATCAGATGGTCCAGTACCATTTTATATCAGATGGTCCAGTACCATTTTATGTCAGATGGTCCAGTACCATTTTATGTCAGATGGTCCATTACCATTTCATTTTATATCAGATGGTCCAGTACCATTTCATTTTATATCAGATGGTCCAGTACCATTTCATTTTATATCAGATGGTCCAGTACCATTTCATTTTATATCAGATGGTCCAGTACCATTTCGTTTTATATCAGATGGTCCAGTACCATTTTATATCAAATGGTCCAGTACCATTTCATTTTATGTCAGGTAGTCCAGTACCATTTCATTTTATGTCAGATGGTCCAGTACCATTTCATTTTATGTCAGATGGTCCAGTACCATTTTATATCAGATGGTCCAGTACCATTTTATATCAGTTGGTCCAGTACCATTTCATTTTATGTCAGGTGGTCCAGTACCATTTTATGTCAGATGGTCCAGTACCATTTCATTTTATGTCAGATGGTCCAGTACCATTTCATTTTATGTCAGATGGTCCAGTACCATTTTATATCAGATGGTCCAGTACCTTTTTATATCAGATGGTCCAGTACCATTTCATTGTATGTCAGATGGTCCAGTACCATTTTATATCAGATGGTCCAGTACCATTTCATTTTATGTCACATGGTCCAGTACCATTTCATTTTATATCAGATGGTCCAGTACCATTTCATTTTATATCAGATGGTCCAGTACCATTTTATATCAGATGGTCCAGTATCATTTTATATCAGATGGTCCAGTACCATTTCATTTTATGTCAGATGGTCCAGTACCATTTCATTTTATGTCAGATGGTCCAGTACCATTTCATTTCATATCAGATGGTCCAGTACCATTTTATATCAGATGGTCCAGTACCATTTTATATCAGATGGTCCAGTAACATTTCATTTTATATCAGATGGTCCAGTACCATTTCATTTTATGTCAGATGGTCCAGTATCATTTCATTTTATATCAGATGGTCCAGTACCATTTCATATCAGATGGTCCAGTACCATTTTATATCAGATGGTCCAGTACCATTTCATTTTATATCAGATGGTCCAGTACCATTTCATTTTATGTCAGATGGTCCAGTATCATTTCATTTTATATCAGATGGTCCAGTACCATTTCATATCAGATGGTCCAGTACCATTTTATATCAGATGGTCCAGTACCATTTTATATCAGATGGTCCAGTACCATTTCATTTTATATCAGATGGTCCAGTACCATTTCATTTTAAATCAGATGGTCCAGTACCATTTCATTTTATGTCAGATGGTCCAGTACCATTTCATTTTATGTCAGATGGTCCAGTACCATTTCATTTTATGTCAGATGGTCCAGTACCATTTTATATCAGATCGTCCAGTACCATTTTATATCAGATGGTCCAGTACCATTTTATATCAGATGGTCCAGTACCATTTCATTTTATGTCAGATGGTCCAGTACCATTTTATATCAGATGGTCCAGTACCATTTCATTTTATATCAGATGGTCCAGTACCATTTTATATCAGATGGTCCAGTACCATTTTATATCAGAAGGTCCATTACCATTTTATGTCAGATGGTCCAGTACCATTTTATGTCAGATGGTCCAGTATCATTGTATGTCAGATGGTCCAGTACCATTTTATATCAGATGGTCCAGTACAATTTAATTTTTTGTCAGATGGTCCAGTACCATTTCATTTTATATCAGATGGTCCAGTACCATTTCATTTTATATCGGGATGTAGCTCAGTTGATAGAGCATGGCGTTTGCAACGCCAGGGTTGTGGGTTCGATTCCCACGGGGGGCCAGTATAAAAAAATATGTATTCACTAACTGTAAGTCGCTCTGGATAAGAGCGTCTGCTAAATGACTAAAATGTAAAATGTAAAATGATATCAGATGGTCCAGTACCATTTCATTTTATATCAGATGGTCCAGTACCATTTTATATCAGATGGTCCAGTACCATTTCATTTTATGTCAGATGGTCTAGTACCATTTCATTTTATATCAGATGGTCCAGTACCATTTCATTTTATGTCAGATGGTCCAGTACCATTTCATTTTATATCAGATGGTCCAGTACCATTTTATATCAGATGGTCCAGTACCATTTTATATCAGATGGTCCAGTACCATTTTATATCAGATGGTCCAGTACCATTTTATATCAGATGGTCCAGTACCATTTTATTTCAGATGGTCCAGTACCATTTTATATCAGATGGTCCAGTACCATTTTATGTCAGATGGTCCAGTACCATTTTATGTCAGATGGTCCAGTACCATTTTATATCAGATGGTCCAGTACCATTTTATATCAGATGGTCCAGTACCATTTTATGTCAGATGGTCCAGTACCATTTCATTTTATATCAGATGGTCCAGTACCATTTCATTTTATATCAGATGGTCCAGTACCATTTTATATCAGATGGTCCAGTACCATTTTATATCAGATGGTCCAGTACCATTTTATATCAGATGGTCCAGTACCATTTCATTTTATGTCAGATGGTCCAGTACCATTTCATTTTATGTCAGGTGGTCCAGTACCATTTTATGTCACATGGTCCAGTATCATTTTATATCAGATGGTCCAGTACCATTTTATATCAGATGGTCCAGTACCATTTCATTTTATGTCAGATGGTCCAGTACCATTTCATTTTATGTCAGATGTTCTAGTACCATTTTATATCAGATGGTCCAGTACCATTTTATATCAGATGATCCAGTACCATTTTATATTAGATGGTCCAGTACCATTTTATGTCAGATGGTCCAGTACCATTTCATTTTATATCAGATGGTCCAGTACCATTTTATGTCACATGGTCCAGTATCATTTTATATCAGATGGTCCAGTACCATTTTATATCAGATGGTCCAGTACCATTTTATATCAGAAGGTCCATTACCATTTTATGTCAGATGGTCCAGTACCATTTTATGTCAGATGGTCCAGTATCATTGTATGTCAGATGGTCCAGTACCATTTTATATCAGATGGTCCAGTACAATTTAATTTTTTGTCAGATGGTCCAGTACCATTTCATTTTATATCAGATGGTCCAGTACCATTTCATTTTATATCGGGATGTAGCTCAGTTGATAGAGCATGGCGTTTGCAACGCCAGGGTTGTGGGTTCGATTCCCACGGGGGGCCAGTATAAAAAAATATGTATTCACTAACTGTAAATCGCTCTGGATAAGAGCGTCTGCTAAATGACTAAAATGTAAAATGTAAAATGATATGAGATGGTCCAGTACCATTTCATTTTATATCAGATGGTCCAGTACCATTTTATATCAGATGGTCCAGTACCATTTCATTTTATGTCAGATGGTCTAGTACCATTTCATTTTATATCAGATGGTCCAGTACCATTTCATTTTATGTCAGATGGTCCAGTACCATTTCATTTTATATCAGATGGTCCAGTACCATTTTATATCAGATGGTCCAGTACCATTTTATATCAGATGGTCCAGTACCATTTTATATCAGATGGTCCAGTACCATTTTATATCAGATGGTCCAGTACCATTTTATTTCAGATGGTCCAGTACCATTTTATATCAGATGGTCCAGTACCATTTTATGTCAGATGGTCCAGTACCATTTTATGTCAGATGGTCCAGTACCATTTTATATCAGATGGTCCAGTACCATTTTATATCAGATGGTCCAGTACCATTTTATGTCAGATGGTCCAGTACCATTTCATTTTATATCAGATGGTCCAGTACCATTTCATTTTATATCAGATGGTCCAGTACCATTTTATATCAGATGGTCCAGTACCATTTTATATCAGATGGTCCAGTACCATTTTATATCAGATGGTCCAGTACCATTTCATTTTATGTCAGATGGTCCAGTACCATTTCATTTTATGTCAGGTGGTCCAGTACCATTTTATGTCACATGGTCCAGTATCATTTTATATCAGATGGTCCAGTACCATTTTATATCAGATGGTCCAGTACCATTTCATTTTATGTCAGATGGTCCAGTACCATTTCATTTTATGTCAGATGTTCTAGTACCATTTTATATCAGATGGTCCAGTACCATTTTATATCAGATGATCCAGTACCATTTTATATTAGATGGTCCAGTACCATTTTATGTCAGATGGTCCAGTACCATTTCATTTTATATCAGATGGTCCAGTACCATTTTATGTCACATGGTCCAGTATCATTTTATATCAGATGGTCCAGTACCATTTTATATCAGATGGTCCAGTACCATTTCATTTTATGTCAGATGGTCCAGTACCATTTCATTTTATATCAGATGGTCCAGTACCATTTCATTTTATATCAGATGGTCCAGTACCATTTCATTTTATGTCAGATGGTCCAGTACCATTTTATATCAGATGGTCCAGTACCATTTTATGTCAGATGGTCCAGTACCATTTCATTTTATGTCAGATGGTCCAGTACCATTTCATTTTATATCAGATGGTCCAGTACCATTTTATGTCAGATGGTCCAGTACCATTTCATTTTATATCAGATGGTCCATTTCATTTTATGTCAGATGGTCCAGTACCATTTTATATCAGATGGTCCAGTACCATTTCATTTTATATCAGATGGTCCAGTACCATTTCATTTTATATCAGATGGTCCAGTACCATTTTATATCAGATTGTCAAGTACCATTTTATATCAGTTGGTCCAGTACCATTTCATTTTATGTCAGGTGGTCCAGTACCATTTTATGTCAGATGGTCCAGTACCATTTTATGTCAGATGGTCCAGTACCATTTCATTTTATGTCAGATGGTCCAGTACCATTTCATTTTATGTCAGATGGTCCAGTACCATTTTATATCAGATGGTCCAGTACCATTTTATATCAGATGGTCCAGTACCATTTCATTTTATATCAGATGGTCCAGTACCATTTCATTTTATGTCAGATGGTCCAGTACCATTTTATATCAGATGGTCCAGTACCATTTTATATCAGATGGTCCAGTACCATTTCATTGTATGTCAAATGGTCCAGTACCATTTTATATCAGATGGTCCAGTACCATTTTATATCAGATGGTCCAGTACCATTTTATATCAGATGGTCCAGTACCATTTCATTTTATGTCACATGGTCCAGTACCATTTTATATCAGATGGTCCAGTACCATTTTATATCGGATGGTCCAGTATCATTTTATATCAGATGGTCCAGTACCATTTCATTTTATGTCAGATGGTCCAGTACCATTTCATTTTATGTCAGATGGTCCAGTACCATTTCATTTTATATCAGATGGTCCAGTACCATTTTATATCAGATGGTCCAGTACCATTTCATTTTATATCAGATGGTCCAGTACCATTTCATTTTATGTCAGATGGTCCAGTATCATTTCATTTTATATCAGATGGTCCAGTACCATTTCATATCAGATGGTCCAGTACCATTTTATATCAGATGGTCCAGTACCATTTTATATCAGATGGTCCAGTACCATTTCATTTTATATCAGATGGTCCAGTACCATTTCATTTTAAATCAGATGGTCCAGTACCATTTCATTTTATGTCAGATGGTCCAGTACCATTTCATTTTATGTCAGATGGTCCAGTACCATTTCATTTTATGTCAGATGGTCCAGTACCATTTTATATCAGATGGTCCAGTACCATTTTATATCAGATGGTCCAGTACCATTTTATATCAGATGGTCCAGTACCATTTCATTTTATGTCAGATGGTCCAGTACCATTTTATATCAGATGGTCCAGTACCATTTCATTTTATATCAGATGGTCCAGTACCATTTTATATCAGATGGTCCAGTACCATTTTATATCAGAAGGTCCATTACCATTTTATGTCAGATGGTCCAGTACCATTTTATGTCAGATGGTCCAGTATCATTGTATGTCAGATGGTCCAGTACCATTTTATATCAGATGGTCCAGTACCATTTAATTTTTTGTCAGATGGTCCAGTACCATTTCATTTTATATCAGATGGTCCAGTACCATTTCATTTTATATCAGATGGTCCAGTACCATTTCATTTTATATCAGATGGTCCAGTACCTTTTTATATCAGATGGTCCAGTACCATTTTATGTCAGATGGTCCAGTACCATTTTATGTCAGATGGTCCAGTACCATTTCATTTTATATCAAATGGTCCAGTACCATTTTATATCAGATGGTCCAGTACCATTTTATATCAGATGGTCCAGTACCATTTCATTTTATGTCAGATGGTCCAGTACCATTTTATATCAGATGGTCCAGTACCATTTCGTTTTATGTCAGATGGTCAAGTACCATTTCATTTTATATCAGATGGTCCAGTACCATTTCATTTTATGTCAGGTGGTCCAGTACCATTTCATTTTATGTCAGATGGTCCAGTACCATTTCATTTTATGTCAGGTGGTCCAGTACCATTTTATGTCAGATGGTCAAGTACCATTTTATATCAGATGGTCCAGTACCATTTCATTTTATGTCAGATGGTCCAGTACCATTTCATTTTATATCAGATGGTCCAGTACCATTTCATTTTATATCAGATGGTCCAGTACCATTTCATTTTATGTCAGATGGTCCAGTACCATTTCATTTTATATCAGATGGTCCAGTACCATTTCATTTTATGTCAGATGGTCCAGTACCATTTCATTTTATATCAGATGGTCCAGTACCATTTCATTTTATGTCAGATGGTCCAGTACCATTTTATGTCAGATGGTCCAGTACCATTTCATTTTATATCAGATGGTCAAGTACCATTTCATTTTATATCAGATGGTCCAGTACCATTTCATTTTATGTCAGATCGTCCAGTACCATTTTATATCAGATGGTCCAGTACCATTTTATATCAGATGGTCCAGTACCATTTCATTTTATGTCAGATGGTCCAGTACCATTTCATTTTATGTCAGATGGTCCAGTACCATTTTATATCAGATGGTCCAGTACCATTTTATATCAGATGGTCCAGTACCATTTCATTGTATGTCAGATGGTCCAGTACCATTTTATATCAGATGGTCCAGTACCATTTTATATCAGATGGTCCAGTACCATTTCATTTTATGTCAGATGGTCCAGTACCATTTTATATCAGATGGTCCAGTACCATTTCATTTTATATCAGATGGTCCAGTACCTTTTTATATCAGATGGTCCAGTACCATTTTATATCAGATGGTCCAGTACCATTTTATGTCAGATGGTCCAGTACCATTTTATGTCAGATGGTCCAGTACCATTTCATTTTATATCAAATGGTCCAGTACCATTTTATATCAGATGGTCCAGTACCATTTTATATCAGATGGTCCAGTACCATTTCATTTTATGTCAGATGGTCCAGTACCATTTTATATCAGATGGTCCAGTACCATTTCGTTTTATGTCAGATGGTCAAGTACCATTTCATTTTATATCAGATGGTCCAGTACCATTTCATTTTATGTCAGGTGGTCCAGTACCATTTCATTTTATGTCAGATGGTCCAGTACCATTTCATTTTATGTCAGGTGGTCCAGTACCATTTTATGTCAGATGGTCCAGTACCATTTTATATCAGATGGTCCAGTACCATTTCATTTTATGTCAGATGGTCCAGTACCATTTCATTTTATATCAGATGGTCCAGTACCATTTCATTTTATATCAGATGGTCCAGTACCATTTCATTTTATGTCAGATGGTCCAGTACCATTTCATTTTATATCAGATGGTCCAGTACCATTTCATTTTATGTCAGATGGTCCAGTACCATTTCATTTTATATCAGATGGTCAAGTACCATTTCATTTTATATCAGATGGTCCAGTACCATTTCATTTTATGTCAGATCGTCCAGTACCATTTTATATCAGATGGTCCAGTACCATTTTATATCAGATGGTCCAGTACCATTTCATTTTATGTCAGATGGTCCAGTACCATTTCATTTTATGTCAGATGGTCCAGTACCATTTTATATCAGATGGTCCAGTACCATTTTATATCAGATGGTCCAGTACCATTTCATTGTATGTCAGATGGTCCAGTACCATTTTATATCAGATGGTCCAGTACCATTTTATATCAGATGGTCCAGTACCATTTCATTTTATGTCAGATGGTCCAGTACCATTTCATTTTATATCAGATGGTACAGTACCATTTCATTTTATATCAGATGGTCCAGTACCATTTTATATCAGATGGTCCAGTACCATTTTATATCAGATGGTCCAGTACCATTTCATTTTATGTCAGATGGTCCAGTACCATTTCATTTTATATCAGATGGTACAGTACCATTTCATTTTATATCAGATGGTCCAGTACCATTTTATATCAGATGGTCCAGTACCATTTTATGTCAGATGGTCCAGTACCATTTCATTTTATGTCAGATGGTCCAGTACCATTTCATTTTATATCAGATGGTCCAGTACCATTTCATTTTATGTCAGATGGTCCAGTACCATTTCATTTTATGTCAGATGGTCCAGTACCATTTCATTTTATATCAGATGGTCCAGTACCATTTCATATCAGATGGTCCAGTACCATTTTATATCAGATGGTCCAGTACCATTTTATATCAGATGGTCCAGTACCATTTTATATCAGATGGTCCAGTACCATTTCATTTTATATCAGATGGTCCAGTACCATTTCATTTTATGTCAGATGGTCCAGTACCATTTCATTTTATGTCAGATGGTCCAGTACCATTTCATTTTATGTCAGATGGTCCAGTACCATTTTATATCAGATGGTCCAGTACCATTTTATATCAGATGGTCCAGTACCATTTTATATCAGATGGTCCAGTACCATTTCATTTTATGTCAGATGGTCCAGTACCATTTTATATCAGATGGTCCAGTACCATTTCATTTTATATCAGATGGTCCAGTACCTTTTTATATCAGATGGTCCAGTACCATTTTATATCAGATGGTCCAGTACCATTTTATGTCAGATGGTCCAGTACCATTTTATGTCAGATGGTCCAGTACCATTTCATTTTATATCAAATGGTCCAGTACCATTTTATATCAGATGGTCCAGTACCATTTTATATCAGATGGTCCAGTACCATTTTATGTCAGATGGTCCAGTATCATTTTATGTCAGATGGTCCAGTACCATTTTATATCAGATGGTCCAGTACCATTTAATTTTATATCAGATGGTCCAGTACCATTTCATTGTCCTCTGTAGCTCAGCTGTAGAGCACGGCGCTTGTAACGCCAAGGTAGTGGGTTCGATCCCCGGGACCACCCATACACAAAAATGTATGCACGCACGACTGTAAGTCGCTTTGGATAAAAGCGTCTGCTAAATGGCATATTATTATTATATTATTATATTATTATTATTATTATTATTATTATTATTATTATTTTATATCAGATGGTCCAGTACCATTTCATTTTATATCAGATGGTCCAGTACCATTTTATATCAGATGGTCCAGTACCATTTTATATCAGATGGTCCAGTACCATTTCATTTTATATCAGATGGTCCAGTACCATTTCATTTTATATCAGATGGTCCAGTACCATTTCATTTTATGTCAGATGGTCCAGTACCATTTTATATCAGATGGTCCAGTACCATTTCATTTTATGTCAGATGGTCTAGTACCATTTCATTTTATATCAGATGGTCCAGTACCATTTCATTTTATGTCAGATGGTCCAGTACCATTTCATTTTATATCAGATGGTCCAGTACCATTTTATATCAGATGGTCCAGTACCATTTTATATCAGATGGTCCAGTACCATTTTATATCAGATGGTCCAGTACCATTTTATATCAGATGGTCCAGTACCATTTTATTTCAGATGGTCCAGTACCATTTTATATCAGATGGTCCAGTACCATTTTATGTCAGATGGTCCAGTACCATTTTATGTCAGATGGTCCAGTACCATTTTATATCAGATGGTCCAGTACCATTTTATATCAGATGGTCCAGTACCATTTTATGTCAGATGGTCCAGTACCATTTCATTTTATATCAGATGGTCCAGTACCATTTCATTTTATATCAGATGGTCCAGTACCATTTTATATCAGATGGTCCAGTACCATTTTATATCAGATGGTCCAGTACCATTTTATATCAGATGGTCCAGTACCATTTCATTTTATGTCAGATGGTCCAGTACCATTTCATTTTATGTCAGGTGGTCCAGTACCATTTTATGTCACATGGTCCAGTATCATTTTATATCAGATGGTCCAGTACCATTTTATATCAGATGGTCCAGTACCATTTCATTTTATGTCAGATGGTCCAGTACCATTTCATTTTATGTCAGATGTTCTAGTACCATTTTATATCAGATGGTCCAGTACCATTTTATATCAGATGATCCAGTACCATTTTATATTAGATGGTCCAGTACCATTTTATGTCAGATGGTCCAGTACCATTTCATTTTATATCAGATGGTCCAGTACCATTTTATGTCACATGGTCCAGTATCATTTTATATCAGATGGTCCAGTACCATTTTATATCAGATGGTCCAGTACCATTTCATTTTATGTCAGATGGTCCAGTACCATTTCATTTTATATCAGATGGTCCAGTACCATTTCATTTTATATCAGATGGTCCAGTACCATTTCATTTTATGTCAGATGGTCCAGTACCATTTTATATCAGATGGTCCAGTACCATTTTATGTCAGATGGTCCAGTACCATTTCATTTTATGTCAGATGGTCCAGTACCATTTCATTTTATATCAGATGGTCCAGTACCATTTTATGTCAGATGGTCCAGTACCATTTCATTTTATATCAGATGGTCCATTTCATTTTATGTCAGATGGTCCAGTACCATTTTATATCAGATGGTCCAGTACCATTTCATTTTATATCAGATGGTCCAGTACCATTTCATTTTATATCAGATGGTCCAGTACCATTTTATATCAGATTGTCAAGTACCATTTTATATCAGTTGGTCCAGTACCATTTCATTTTATGTCAGGTGGTCCAGTACCATTTTATGTCAGATGGTCCAGTACCATTTTATGTCAGATGGTCCAGTACCATTTCATTTTATGTCAGATGGTCCAGTACCATTTCATTTTATGTCAGATGGTCCAGTACCATTTTATATCAGATGGTCCAGTACCATTTTATATCAGATGGTCCAGTACCATTTCATTTTATATCAGATGGTCCAGTACCATTTCATTTTATGTCAGATGGTCCAGTACCATTTTATATCAGATGGTCCAGTACCATTTTATATCAGATGGTCCAGTACCATTTCATTGTATGTCAAATGGTCCAGTACCATTTTATATCAGATGGTCCAGTACCATTTTATATCAGATGGTCCAGTACCATTTTATATCAGATGGTCCAGTACCATTTCATTTTATGTCACATGGTCCAGTACCATTTTATATCAGATGGTCCAGTACCATTTTATATCGGATGGTCCAGTATCATTTTATATCAGATGGTCCAGTACCATTTCATTTTATGTCAGATGGTCCAGTACCATTTCATTTTATGTCAGATGGTCCAGTACCATTTCATTTTATATCAGATGGTCCAGTACCATTTTATATCAGATGGTCCAGTACCATTTTATATCAGATGGTCCAGTACCATTTCATTTTATATCAGATGGTCCAGTACCATTTCATTTTATGTCAGATGGTCCAGTATCATTTCATTTTATATCAGATGGTCCAGTACCATTTCATATCAGATGGTCCAGTACCATTTTATATCAGATGGTCCAGTACCATTTTATATCAGATGGTCCAGTACCATTTCATTTTATATCAGATGGTCCAGTACCATTTCATTTTAAATCAGATGGTCCAGTACCATTTCATTTTATGTCAGATGGTCCAGTACCATTTCATTTTATGTCAGATGGTCCAGTACCATTTCATTTTATGTCAGATGGTCCAGTACCATTTTATATCAGATGGTCCAGTACCATTTTATATCAGATGGTCCAGTACCATTTTATATCAGATGGTCCAGTACCATTTCATTTTATGTCAGATGGTCCAGTACCATTTTATATCAGATGGTCCAGTACCATTTCATTTTATATCAGATGGTCCAGTACCATTTTATATCAGATGGTCCAGTACCATTTTATATCAGAAGGTCCATTACCATTTTATGTCAGATGGTCCAGTACCATTTTATGTCAGATGGTCCAGTATCATTGTATGTCAGATGGTCCAGTACCATTTTATATCAGATGGTCCAGTACCATTTAATTTTTTGTCAGATGGTCCAGTACCATTTCATTTTATATCAGATGGTCCAGTACCATTTCATTTTATATCAGATGGTCCAGTACCATTTCATTTTATATCAGATGGTCCAGTACCTTTTTATATCAGATGGTCCAGTACCATTTTATGTCAGATGGTCCAGTACCATTTTATGTCAGATGGTCCAGTACCATTTCATTTTATATCAAATGGTCCAGTACCATTTTATATCAGATGGTCCAGTACCATTTTATATCAGATGGTCCAGTACCATTTCATTTTATGTCAGATGGTCCAGTACCATTTTATATCAGATGGTCCAGTACCATTTCGTTTTATGTCAGATGGTCAAGTACCATTTCATTTTATATCAGATGGTCCAGTACCATTTCATTTTATGTCAGGTGGTCCAGTACCATTTCATTTTATGTCAGATGGTCCAGTACCATTTCATTTTATGTCAGGTGGTCCAGTACCATTTTATGTCAGATGGTCAAGTACCATTTTATATCAGATGGTCCAGTACCATTTCATTTTATGTCAGATGGTCCAGTACCATTTCATTTTATATCAGATGGTCCAGTACCATTTCATTTTATATCAGATGGTCCAGTACCATTTCATTTTATGTCAGATGGTCCAGTACCATTTCATTTTATATCAGATGGTCCAGTACCATTTCATTTTATGTCAGATGGTCCGGTACCATTTCATTTTATATCAGATGGTCCAGTACCATTTCATTTTATGTCAGATGGTCCAGTACCATTTTATGTCAGATGGTCCAGTACCATTTCATTTTATATCAGATGGTCAAGTACCATTTCATTTTATATCAGATGGTCCAGTACCATTTCATTTTATGTCAGATCGTCCAGTACCATTTTATATCAGATGGTCCAGTACCATTTTATATCAGATGGTCCAGTACCATTTCATTTTATGTCAGATGGTCCAGTACCATTTCATTTTATGTCAGATGGTCCAGTACCATTTTATATCAGATGGTCCAGTACCATTTTATATCAGATGGTCCAGTACCATTTCATTGTATGTCAGATGGTCCAGTACCATTTTATATCAGATGGTCCAGTACCATTTTATATCAGATGGTCCAGTACCATTTCATTTTATGTCAGATGGTCCAGTACCATTTTATATCAGATGGTCCAGTACCATTTCATTTTATATCAGATGGTCCAGTACCTTTTTATATCAGATGGTCCAGTACCATTTTATATCAGATGGTCCAGTACCATTTTATGTCAGATGGTCCAGTACCATTTTATGTCAGATGGTCCAGTACCATTTCATTTTATATCAAATGGTCCAGTACCATTTTATATCAGATGGTCCAGTACCATTTTATATCAGATGGTCCAGTACCATTTCATTTTATGTCAGATGGTCCAGTACCATTTTATATCAGATGGTCCAGTACCATTTCGTTTTATGTCAGATGGTCAAGTACCATTTCATTTTATATCAGATGGTCCAGTACCATTTCATTTTATGTCAGGTGGTCCAGTACCATTTCATTTTATGTCAGATGGTCCAGTACCATTTCATTTTATGTCAGGTGGTCCAGTACCATTTTATGTCAGATGGTCCAGTACCATTTTATATCAGATGGTCCAGTACCATTTCATTTTATGTCAGATGGTCCAGTACCATTTCATTTTATATCAGATGGTCCAGTACCATTTCATTTTATATCAGATGGTCCAGTACCATTTCATTTTATGTCAGATGGTCCAGTACCATTTCATTTCATATCAGATGGTCCAGTACCATTTCATTTTATGTCAGATGGTCCAGTACCATTTCATTTTATATCAGATGGTCAAGTACCATTTCATTTTATATCAGATGGTCCAGTACCATTTCATTTTATGTCAGATCGTCCAGTACCATTTTATATCAGATGGTCCAGTACCATTTTATATCAGATGGTCCAGTACCATTTCATTTTATGTCAGATGGTCCAGTACCATTTCATTTTATGTCAGATGGTCCAGTACCATTTTATATCAGATGGTCCAGTACCATTTTATATCAGATGGTCCAGTACCATTTCATTGTATGTCAGATGGTCCAGTACCATTTTATATCAGATGGTCCAGTACCATTTTATATCAGATGGTCCAGTACCATTTCATTTTATGTCAGATGGTCAAGTACCATTTCATTTTATATCAGATGGTACAGTACCATTTCATTTTATATCAGATGGTCCAGTACCATTTTATATCAGATGGTCCAGTACCATTTTATATCAGATGGTCCAGTACCATTTCATTTTATGTCAGATGGTCCAGTACCATTTCATTTTATATCAGATGGTACAGTACCATTTCATTTTATATCAGATGGTCCAGTACCATTTTATATCAGATGGTCCAGTACCATTTTATGTCAGATGGTCCAGTACCATTTCATTTTATGTCAGATGGTCCAGTACCATTTCATTTTATATCAGATGGTCCAGTACCATTTCATTTTATGTCAGATGGTCCAGTACCATTTCATTTTATGTCAGATGGTCCAGTACCATTTCATTTTATATCAGATGGTCCAGTACCATTTCATATCAGATGGTCCAGTACCATTTTATATCAGATGGTCCAGTACCATTTTATATCAGATGGTCCAGTACCATTTTATATCAGATGGTCCAGTACCATTTCATTTTATATCAGATGGTCCAGTACCATTTCATTTTATGTCAGATGGTCCAGTACCATTTCATTTTATGTCAGATGGTCCAGTACCATTTCATTTTATGTCAGATGGTCCAGTACCATTTTATATCAGATGGTCCAGTACCATTTTATATCAGATGGTCCAGTACCATTTTATATCAGATGGTCCAGTACCATTTCATTTTATGTCAGATGGTCCAGTACCATTTTATATCAGATGGTCCAGTACCATTTCATTTTATATCAGATGGTCCAGTACCTTTTTATATCAGATGGTCCAGTACCATTTTATATCAGATGGTCCAGTACCATTTTATGTCAGATGGTCCAGTACCATTTTATGTCAGATGGTCCAGTACCATTTCATTTTATATCAAATGGTCCAGTACCATTTTATATCAGATGGTCCAGTACCATTTTATATCAGATGGTCCAGTACCATTTTATGTCAGATGGTCCAGTATCATTTTATGTCAGATGGTCCAGTACCATTTTATATCAGATGGTCCAGTACCATTTAATTTTATATCAGATGGTCCAGTACCATTTCATTGTCCTCTGTAGCTCAGCTGTAGAGCACGGCGCTTGTAACGCCAAGGTAGTGGGTTCGATCCCCGGGACCACCCATACACAAAAATGTATGCACGCACGACTGTAAGTCGCTTTGGATAAAAGCGTCTGCTAAATGGCATATTATTATTATATTATTATATTATTATTATTATTATTATTATTATTATTATTATTTTATATCAGATGGTCCAGTACCATTTCATTTTATATCAGATGGTCCAGTACCATTTTATATCAGATGGTCCAGTACCATTTTATATCAGATGGTCCAGTACCATTTCATTTTATATCAGATGGTCCAGTACCATTTCATTTTATATCAGATGGTCCAGTACCATTTCATTTTATGTCAGATGGTCCAGTACCATTTCATTTTATATCAGATGGTCCAGTACCATTTTATATCAGATGGTCCAGTACCATTTTATATCAGATGGTCCAGTACCATTTTATATCAGATGGTCCAGTACCATTTCATTTTATATCAGATGGTCCAGTACCATTTCATTTTATATCAGATGGTCCAGTACCATTTTATATCAGATGGTCCAGTACCATTTTATATCAGATGGTCCAGTACCATTTTATATCAGATGGTCCAGTACCATTTTATATCAGATGGTCCAGTACCATTTTATATCAGATGGTCCAGCACCATTTTATATCAGATGGTCCAGTACCATTTCATTTTATGTCAGATGGTCCAGTACCATTTCATTTTATGTCAGATGGTCCAGTACCATTTCATTTTATATCAGATGGTCCAGTACCATTTCATTTTATGTCAGGTGGTCCAGTACCATTTCATTTTATATCAGGTGGTCCAGTACCATTTCATTTTATGTCAGATGGTCCAGTACCATTTCATTTTATGTCAGATGGTCCAGTACCATTTCATTTTATATCAGATGGTCCAGTACCATTTCATTTTATGTCAGGTGGTCCAGTACCATTTCATTTTATATCAGGTGGTCCAGTACCATTTCATTTTATGTCAGATGGTCCAGTACCATTTCATTTTATGTCAGGTGGTCCAGTACCATTTCATTTTATATCAGATGGTCCAGTACCATTTCATTTTATATCAGATGGTCCAGTACCATTTTATATCAGATGGTCCAGTACCATTTTATATCAGATGGTCCAGTACCATTTCATTTTATGTCAGGTGGTCCAGTACCATTTCATTTTATATCAGGTGGTCCAGTACCATTTCATTTTATGTCAGATGGTCCAGTACCATTTCATTTTATGTCAGGTGGTCCAGTACCATTTCATTTTATATCAGATGGTCCAGTACCATTTCATTTTATATCAGATGGTCCAGTACCATTTTATATCAGATGGTCCAGTACCATTTTATGTCAGATGGTCCAGTACCATTTTATGTCAGATGGTCCAGTACCATTTCATTTTATATCAGATGGTCCAGTACCATTTCATTTTATGTCAGATGGTCCAGTACCATTTTATATCAGATGGTCCAGTACCATTTTATATCAGATGGTCCAGTACCATTTCGTTTTATGTCAGATGGTCAAGTACCATTTCATTTTATATCAGATGGTCCAGTACCATTTCGTTTTATATCAGATGGTCCAGTACCATTTTATATCAGATGGTCCAGTACCATTTTATGTCAGATGGTCCAGTACCATTTTATGTCAGATGGTCCAGTACCATTTTATATCAGATGGTCCAGTACCATTTTATATCAGATGGTCCAGTACCATTTTATGTCAGATGGTCCAGTACCATTTCATTTTATATCAGATGGTCCAGTACCATTTCATTTTATATCAGATGGTCCAGTACCATTTTATATCAGATGGTCCAGTACCATTTTATATCAGATGGTCCAGTACCATTTTATATCAGATGGTCCAGTACCATTTTATATCAGATGGTCCAGTACCATTTCATTTTATGTCAGATGGTCCAGTACCATTTCATTTTATGTCAGGTGGTCCAGTACCATTTCATTTTATATCAGATGGTCCAGTACCATTTCATTTTATGTCAGATGGTCCAGTACCATTTCATTTTATGTCAGGTGGTCCAGTACCATTTCATTTTATATCAGATGGTCCAGTACCATTTCATTTTATGTCAGATGGTCCAGTACCATTTCATTTTATGTCAGGTGGTCCAGTACCATTTCATTTTATATCAGATGGTCCAGTACCATTTCATTTTATATCAGATGGTCCAGTACCATTTTATATCAGATGGTCCAGTACCATTTTATGTCAGATGGTCCAGTACCATTTTATGTCAGATGGTCCATTAACATTTCATTTTATATCAGATGGTCCAGTACCATTTCATTTTATGTCAGATGGTCCAGTACCATTTTATATCAGATGGTCCAGTACCATTTTATATCAGATGGTCCAGTACCATTTCGTTTTATGTCAGATGGTCAAGTACCATTTCATTTTATATCAGATGGTCCAGTACCATTTCGTTTTATATCAGATGGTCCAGTACCATTTTATATCAAATGGTCCAGTACCATTTCATTTTATGTCAGGTAGTCCAGTACCATTTCATTTTATGTCAGATGGTCCAGTACCATTTCATTTTATGTCAGATGGTCCAGTACCATTTTATATCAGATGGTCCAGTACCATTTTATATCAGTTGGTCCAGTACCATTTCATTTTATGTCAGGTGGTCCAGTACCATTTTATGTCAGATGGTCCAGTACCATTTCATTTTATGTCAGATGGTCCAGTACCATTTCATTTTATGTCAGATGGTCCAGTACCATTTTATATCAGATGGTCCAGTACCATTTTATATCAGATGGTCCAGTACCATTTCATTGTATGTCAGATGGTCCAGTACCATTTTATATCAGATGGTCCAGTACCATTTTATATCAGATGGTCCAGTACCATTTCATTTTATGTCACATGGTCCAGTACCATTTCATTTTATATCAGATGGTCCAGTACCATTTCATTTTATATCAGATGGTCCAGTACCATTTTATATCAGATGGTCCAGTATCATTTTATATCAGATGGTCCAGTACCATTTTATATCAGATGGTCCAGTACCATTTTATATCAGATGGTCCAGTACCATTTCATTTTATATCAGATGGTCCAGTACCATTTCATTTTATATCAGATGGTCCAGTACCATTTCATTTTATATCAGATGGTCCAGTACCATTTCATTTTATGTCAGATGGTCCAGTACCATTTCATTTTATGTCAGATGGTCCAGTACCATTTCATTTTATATCAGATGGTCCAGTACCATTTTATATCAGATGGTCCAGTACCATTTTATATCAGATGGTCCAGTACCATTTCATTTTATATCAGATGGTCCAGTACCATTTCATTTTATGTCAGATGGTCCAGTACCATTTTATATCAGATGGTCCAGTACCATTTTATATCAGATGGTCCAGTACCATTTTATATCAGATGGTCCAGTACCATTTCATTTTATGTCAGATGGTCCAGTACCATTTCATTTTATGTCAGGTGGTCCAGTACCATTTTATGTCACATGGTCCAGTATCATTTTATATCAGATGGTCCAGTACCATTTTATATTAGATGGTCCAGCACCATTTCATTTTATGTCAGATGGTCCAGTACCATTTCATTTTATGTCAGATGTTCTAGTACCATTTTATATCAGATGGTCCAGTACCATTTTATATCAGATGATCCAGTACCATTTTATATTAGATGGTCCAGTACCATTTTATGTCAGATGGTCCAGTACCATTTCATTTTATATCAGATGGTCCAGTACCATTTTATGTCACATGGTCCAGTATCATTTTATATCAGATGGTCCAGTACCATTTTATATCAGATGGTCCAGTACCATTTCATTTTATGTCAGATGGTCCAGTACCATTTCATTTTATATCAGATGGTCCAGTACTATTTCATTTTATATCAGATGGTCCAGTACCATTTCATTTTATGTCAGATGGTCCAGTACCATTTTATGTCAGATGGTCCAGTACCATTTCATTTTATGTCAGATGGTCCAGTACCATTTCATTTTATATCAGATGGTCCAGTACCATTTTATGTCAGATGGTCCAGTACCATTTCATTTTATATCAGATGGTCCATTTCATTTTATGTCAGATGGTCCAGTACCATTTTATATCAGATGGTCCAGTACCATTTCATTTTATATCAGATGGTCCAGTACCATTTCATTTTATATCAGATGGTCCAGTACCATTTTATATCAGATTGTCAAGTACCATTTTATATCAGTTGGTCCAGTACCATTTCATTTTATGTCAGGTGGTCCAGTACCATTTTATGTCAGATGGTCCAGTACCATTTTATGTCAGATGGTCCAGTACCATTTCATTTTATGTCAGATGGTCCAGTACCATTTCATTTTATGTCAGATGGTCCAGTACCATTTTATATCAGATGGTCCAGTACCATTTTATATCAGATGGTCCAGTACCATTTCATTTTATGTCAGATGGTCCAGTACCATTTCATTTTATGTCAGATGGTCCAGTACCATTTTATATCAGATGGTCCAGTACCATTTTATATCAGATGGTCCAGTACCATTTCATTGTATGTCAAATGGTCCAGTACCATTTTATATCAGATGGTCCAGTACCATTTTATATCAGATGGTCCAGTACCATTTTATATCAGATGGTCCAGTACCATTTCATTTTATGTCACATGGTCCAGTACCATTTTATATCAGATGGTCCAGTACCATTTTATATCAGATGGTCCAGTATCATTTTATATCAGATGGTCCAGTACCATTTCATTTTATGTCAGATGGTCCAGTACCATTTCATTTTATGTCAGATGGTCCAGTACCATTTCATTTTATATCAGATGGTCCAGTACCATTTTATATCAGATGGTCCAGTACCATTTTATATCAGATGGTCCAGTACCATTTCATTTTATATCAGATGGTCCAGTACCATTTCATTTTATGTCAGATGGTCCAGTATCATTTCATTTTATATCAGATGGTCCAGTACCATTTCATATCAGATGGTCCAGTACCATTTTATATCAGATGGTCCAGTACCATTTTATATCAGATGGTCCAGTACCATTTCATTTTATATCAGATGGTCCAGTACCATTTCATTTTAAATCAGATGGTCCAGTACCATTTCATTTTATGTCAGATGGTCCAGTACCATTTCATTTTATGTCAGATGGTCCAGTACCATTTCATTTTATGTCAGATGGTCCAGTACCATTTTATATCAGATGGTCCAGTACCATTTTATATCAGATGGTCCAGTACCATTTTATATCAGATGGTCCAGTACCATTTCATTTTATGTCAGATGGTCCAGTACCATTTTATATCAGATGGTCCAGTACCATTTCATTTTATATCAGATGGTCCAGTACCATTTTATATCAGATGGTCCAGTACCATTTTATATCAGAAGGTCCATTACCATTTTATGTCAGATGGTCCAGTACCATTTTATGTCAGATGGTCCAGTATCATTGTATGTCAGATGGTCCAGTACCATTTTATATCAGATGGTCCAGTACCATTTAATTTTTTGTCAGATGGTCCAGTACCATTTCATTTTATATCAGATGGTCCAGTACCATTTCATTTTATATCAGATGGTCCAGTACCATTTCATTTTATATCAGATGGTCCAGTACCTTTTTATATCAGATGGTCCAGTACCATTTTATGTCAGATGGTCCAGTACCATTTTATGTCAGATGGTCCAGTACCATTTCATTTTATATCAAATGGTCCAGTACCATTTTATATCAGATGGTCCAGTACCATTTTATATCAGATGGTCCAGTACCATTTCATTTTATGTCAGATGGTCCAGTACCATTTCATTTTATGTCAGATGGTCCAGTACCATTTCATTTTATATCAGATGGTCCAGTACCATTTTATATCAGATGGTCCAGTACCATTTTATATCAGATGGTCCAGTACCATTTCATTTTATATCAGATGGTCCAGTACCATTTCATTTTATGTCAGATGGTCCAGTATCATTTCATTTTATATCAGATGGTCCAGTACCATTTCATATCAGATGGTCCAGTACCATTTTATATCAGATGGTCCAGTACCATTTTATATCAGATGGTCCAGTACCATTTCATTTTATATCAGATGGTCCAGTACCATTTCATTTTAAATCAGATGGTCCAGTACCATTTCATTTTATGTCAGATGGTCCAGTACCATTTCATTTTATGTCAGATGGTCCAGTACCATTTCATTTTATGTCAGATGGTCCAGTACCATTTTATATCAGATGGTCCAGTACCATTTTATATCAGATGGTCCAGTACCATTTTATATCAGATGGTCCAGTACCATTTCATTTTATGTCAGATGGTCCAGTACCATTTTATATCAGATGGTCCAGTACCATTTCATTTTATATCAGATGGTCCAGTACCATTTTATATCAGATGGTCCAGTACCATTTTATATCAGAAGGTCCATTACCATTTTATGTCAGATGGTCCAGTACCATTTTATGTCAGATGGTCCAGTATCATTGTATGTCAGATGGTCCAGTACCATTTTATATCAGATGGTCCAGTACCATTTAATTTTTTGTCAGATGGTCCAGTACCATTTCATTTTATATCAGATGGTCCAGTACCATTTCATTTTATATCAGATGGTCCAGTACCATTTCATTTTATATCAGATGGTCCAGTACCTTTTTATATCAGATGGTCCAGTACCATTTTATGTCAGATGGTCCAGTACCATTTTATGTCAGATGGTCCAGTACCATTTCATTTTATATCAAATGGTCCAGTACCATTTTATATCAGATGGTCCAGTACCATTTTATATCAGATGGTCCAGTACCATTTCATTTTATGTCAGATGGTCCAGTACCATTTTATATCAGATGGTCCAGTACCATTTCGTTTTATGTCAGATGGTCAAGTACCATTTCATTTTATATCAGATGGTCCAGTACCATTTCATTTTATGTCAGGTGGTCCAGTACCATTTCATTTTATGTCAGATGGTCCAGTACCATTTCATTTTATGTCAGGTGGTCCAGTACCATTTTATGTCAGATGGTCAAGTACCATTTTATATCAGATGGTCCAGTACCATTTCATTTTATGTCAGATGGTCCAGTACCATTTCATTTTATATCAGATGGTCCAGTACCATTTCATTTTATGTCAGATGGTCCAGTACCATTTCATTTTATATCAGATGGTCCAGTACCATTTCATTTTATGTCAGATGGTCCAGTACCATTTCATTTTATATCAGATGGTCCAGTACCATTTCATTTTATGTCAGATGGTCCAGTACCATTTTATATCAGATGGTCCAGTACCATTTTATATCAGATGGTCCAGTACCATTTCATTTTATGTCAGATGGTCCAGTACCATTTTATATCAGATGGTCCAGTACCATTTTATATCAGATGGTCCAGTACCATTTCATTGTATGTCAAATGGTCCAGTACCATTTTATATCAGATGGTCCAGTACCATTTTATATCAGATGGTCCAGTACCATTTTATATCAGATGGTCCAGTACCATTTCATTTTATGTCACATGGTCCAGTACCATTTTATATCAGATGGTCCAGTACCATTTTATATCAGATGGTCCAGTATCATTTTATATCAGATGGTCCAGTACCATTTCATTTTATGTCAGATGGTCCAGTACCATTTCATTTTATGTCAGATGGTCCAGTACCATTTCATTTTATATCAGATGGTCCAGTACCATTTTATATCAGATGGTCCAGTACCATTTTATATCAGATGGTCCAGTACCATTTCATTTTATATCAGATGGTCCAGTACCATTTCATTTTATGTCAGATGGTCCAGTATCATTTCATTTTATATCAGATGGTCCAGTACCATTTCATATCAGATGGTCCAGTACCATTTTATATCAGATGGTCCAGTACCATTTTATATCAGATGGTCCAGTACCATTTCATTTTATATCAGATGGTCCAGTACCATTTCATTTTAAATCAGATGGTCCAGTACCATTTCATTTTATGTCAGATGGTCCAGTACCATTTCATTTTATGTCAGATGGTCCAGTACCATTTCATTTTATGTCAGATGGTCCAGTACCATTTTATATCAGATGGTCCAGTACCATTTTATATCAGATGGTCCAGTACCATTTTATATCAGATGGTCCAGTACCATTTCATTTTATGTCAGATGGTCCAGTACCATTTTATATCAGATGGTCCAGTACCATTTCATTTTATATCAGATGGTCCAGTACCATTTTATATCAGATGGTCCAGTACCATTTTATATCAGAAGGTCCATTACCATTTTATGTCAGATGGTCCAGTACCATTTTATGTCAGATGGTCCAGTATCATTGTATGTCAGATGGTCCAGTACCATTTTATATCAGATGGTCCAGTACCATTTAATTTTTTGTCAGATGGTCCAGTACCATTTCATTTTATATCAGATGGTCCAGTACCATTTCATTTTATATCAGATGGTCCAGTACCATTTCATTTTATATCAGATGGTCCAGTACCTTTTTATATCAGATGGTCCAGTACCATTTTATGTCAGATGGTCCAGTACCATTTTATGTCAGATGGTCCAGTACCATTTCATTTTATATCAAATGGTCCAGTACCATTTTATATCATATGGTCCAGTACCATTTTATATCAGATGGTCCAGTACCATTTCATTTTATGTCAGATGGTCCAGTACCATTTTATATCAGATGGTCCAGTACCATTTCGTTTTATGTCAGATGGTCAAGTACCATTTCATTTTATATCAGATGGTCCAGTACCATTTCATTTTATGTCAGGTGGTCCAGTACCATTTCATTTTATGTCAGATGGTCCAGTACCATTTCATTTTATGTCAGGTGGTCCAGTACCATTTTATGTCAGATGGTCAAGTACCATTTTATATCAGATGGTCCAGTACCATTTCATTTTATGTCAGATGGTCCAGTACCATTTCATTTTATATCAGATGGTCCAGTACCATTTCATTTTATGTCAGATGGTCCAGTACCATTTCATTTTATATCAGATGGTCCAGTACCATTTCATTTTATGTCAGATGGTCCAGTACCATTTCATTTTATATCAGATGGTCCAGTACCATTTCATTTTATGTCAGATGGTCCAGTACCATTTTATGTCAGATGGTCCAGTACCATTTCATTTTATATCAGATGGTCAAGTACCATTTCATTTTATATCAGATGGTCCAGTACCATTTCATTTTATGTCAGATCGTCCAGTACCATTTTATATCAGATGGTCCAGTACCATTTTATATCAGATGTTCCAGTACCATTTCATTTTATGTCAGATGGTCCAGTACCATTTCATTTTATGTCAGATGGTCCAGTACCATTTTATATCAGATGGTCCAGTACCATTTTATATCAGATGGTCCAGTACCATTTCATTGTATGTCAGATGGTCCAGTACCATTTTATATCAGATGGTCCAGTACCATTTTATATCAGATGGTCCAGTACCATTTCATTTTATGTCAGATGGTCCAGTACCATTTTATATCAGATGGTCCAGTACCATTTCATTTTATATCAGATGGTCCAGTACCTTTTTATATCAGATGGTCCAGTACCATTTTATATCAGATGGTCCAGTACCATTTTATGTCAGATGGTCCAGTACCATTTTATGTCAGATGGTCCAGTACCATTTCATTTTATATCAAATGGTCCAGTACCATTTTATATCAGATGGTCCAGTACCATTTTATATCAGATGGTCCAGTACCATTTCATTTAATGTCAGATGGTCCAGTACCATTTTATATCAGATGGTCCAGTACCATTTCGTTTTATGTCAGATGGTCAAGTACCATTTCATTTTATATCAGATGGTCCAGTACCATTTCATTTTATGTCAGATGGTCCAGTACCATTTCATTTTATGTCAGATGGTCCAGTACCATTTTATATCAGATGGTCCAGTACCATTTTATATCAGATGGTCCAGTACCATTTCATTGTATGTCAGATGGTCCAGTACCATTTTATATCAGATGGTCCAGTACCATTTTATATCAGATGGTCCAGTACCATTTCATTTTATGTCAGATGGTCCAGTACCATTTTATATCAGATGGTCCAGTACCATTTCATTTTATATCAGATGGTCCAGTACCTTTTTATATCAGATGGTCCAGTACCATTTTATATCAGATGGTCCAGTACCATTTTATGTCAGATGGTCCAGTACCATTTTATGTCAGATGGTCCAGTACCATTTCATTTTATATCAAATGGTCCAGTACCATTTTATATCAGATGGTCCAGTACCATTTTATATCAGATGGTCCAGTACCATTTCATTTTATGTCAGATGGTCCAGTACCATTTTATATCAGATGGTCCAGTACCATTTCGTTTTATGTCAGATGGTCAAGTACCATTTCATTTTATATCAGATGGTCCAGTACCATTTCATTTTATGTCAGGTGGTCCAGTACCATTTCATTTTATGTCAGATGGTCCAGTACCATTTCATTTTATGTCAGGTGGTCCAGTACCATTTTATGTCAGATGGTCCAGTACCATTTTATATCAGATGGTCCAGTACCATTTCATTTTATGTCAGATGGTCCAGTACCATTTCATTTTATATCAGATGGTCCAGTACCATTTCATTTTATATCAGATGGTCCAGTACCATTTCATTTTATGTCAGATGGTCCAGTACCATTTCATTTTATATCAGATGGTCCAGTACCATTTCATTTTATGTCAGATGGTCCAGTACCATTTCATTTTATATCAGATGGTCAAGTACCATTTCATTTTATATCAGATGGTCCAGTACCATTTCATTTTATGTCAGATCGTCATGGTCCAGTACCATTTTATATCAGATGGTCCAGTACCATTTCATTTTATGTCAGATGGTCCAGTACCATTCTCATTTTATTCAGATGGTCCAGTACCATTTTATATCAGATGGTCCAGTACCATTTTATATCAGATGGTCCAGTACCATTTCATTGTATGTCAGATGGTCCAGTACCATTTTATATCAGTGCGTGAGTATAATGGTCCAGTACCATTTTATATCAGATGGTCCAGTACCATTTCATTTTATGTCAGATGGTCCAGTACCATTTCATTTTATGTCAGATGGTCAGTACCATTTCATTTTATATCAGATGGTCCAGTACCATTTTATATCAGATGGTCCAGTACCATTTTATATCAGATGGTCCAGTACCATTTCATTTTATGTCAGATGGTCCAGTACCATTCATTTATATCAGATGGTACAGTACCATTTCATTTTATATCAGATGGTCCAGTACCAATTTCATTTTATATCAGATGGTCCAGTACCATTTTAATGTCAGATGGTCCAGTACCATTTCATTTATGTCAGATGGTCCAGTACCATTCATTTATATCAGATGGTCCAGTACCATTTCATTTTATGTCAGATGGTCCAGTACCATTTCATTTTATATCAGATGGTCCAGTACCATTTCATTTTATATCAGATGGTCCAGTACCATTTCATATCAGATGGTCCAGTACCATTTTATATCAGATGGTCCAGTACCATTTTATATCAGATGGTCCAGTACCATTTCATTTTATATCAGATGGTCCAGTACCATTTCATTTTATATCAGATGGTCCTGTACCATTTCATTTTATCTCAGATGGTCCAGTACCATTTCATTTTATGTCAGATGGTCCAGTACCATTTCATTTTATGTCAGATGGTCCAGTACCATTTTATATCAGATGGTCCAGTACCATTTTATATCAGATGGTCCAGTACCATTTTATATCAGATGGTCCAGTACCATTTCATTTTATGTCAGATGGTCCAGTACCATTTTATATCAGATGGTCCAGTACCATTTCATTTTATATCAGATGGTCCAGTACATTTCATTTATGTCAGATGGTCCAGTACCATTTCATTTTATGTCAGATGGTCCAGTACCATTTCATTTTATGTCAGATGGTCCAGTACCATTTCATTTTATGTCAGGTGGTCCAGTACCATTTCATTTTATATCAGATGTCCAGTAGCATTTCATTTTATGTCAGATGGTCCAGTACCATTTCATTTTATGTCAGGTGGTCCAGTACCATTTCATTTTATATCAGATGGTCCAGTACCATTTTATATCAGATGGTCCAGTACCATTTTATATCAGATGGTCCAGTACCATTTTATATCAGGTGGTCAGTAGCATTTCATTTTATATCAGATGGTCCAGTACCATTTCATTTTATGTCAGATGGTCCAGTACCATTTCATTTTATGTCAGGTGGTCCAGTACCATTTCATTTTATATCAGATGGTCCAGTACCATTTCATTTTATGTCAGATGGTCCAGTACCATTTCATTTTATGTCAGATGGTCCAGTACCATTTCATTTTATATCAGATGGTCCAGTACCATTTTATATCAGATGGTCCAGTACCATTTTATGTCAGATGGTCCAGTACCATTTTATGTCAGATGGTCCAGTACCATTTCATTTTATATCAGATGGTCCAGTACCATTTCATTTTATGTCAGATGGTCCAGTACCATATTTTATATCAGATGGTCCAGTACCATTTTATATCAGATGGTCCAGTACCATTTCGTTTTATGTCAGATGGTCAAGTACCATTTCATTTTATATCAGATGGTCCAGTACCATTTCGTTTTATATCAGATGGTCCAGTACCATTTTATATCAGATGGTCCAGTACCATTTTATGTCAGATGGTCCAGTACCATTTTATGTCAGATGGTCCAGTACCATTTTATATCAGATGGTCCAGTACCATTTTATATCAGATGGTCCAGTACCATTTTATGTCAGATGGTCCAGTACCATTTCATTTTATATCAGATGGTCCAGTACCATTTCATTTTATATCAGATGGTCCAGTACCATTTTATATCAGATGGTCCAGTACCATTTTATATCAGATGGTCCAGTACCATTTTATATCAGATGGTCCAGTACCATTTTATATCAGATGGTCCAGTACCATTTCATTTTATGTCAGATGGTCCAGTACCATTTCATTTTATGTCAGGTGGTCCAGTACCATTTCATTTTATATCAGATGGTCCAGTACCATTTCATTTTATGTCAGATGGTCCAGTACCATTTCATTTTATGTCAGATGGTCCAGTACCATTTTATATCAGATGGTCCAGTACCATTTTATATCAGATGGTCCAGTACCATTTCATTGTATGTCAGATGGTCCAGTACCATTTTATATCAGATGGTCCAGTACCATTTTATATCAGATGGTCCAGTACCATTTCATTTTATGTCAGATGGTCCAGTACCATTTTATATCAGATGGTCCAGTACCATTTCATTTTATAGTCAGATGGTCCAGTACCATTTTATATCAGATGGTCCAGTACCATTTTATATCAGATGGTCCAGTACCATTTTATATCAGATGGTCCAGTACCATTTTATGTCAGATGGTCCAGTACCATTTCATTTTATATCAAATGGTCCAGTACCATTTTATATCAGATGGTCCAGTACCATTTTATATCAGATGGTCCAGTACCATTTCATTTTATGTCAGATGGTCCAGTACCATTTTATATCAGATGGTCCAGTACCATTTCGTTTTATGTCAGATGGTCAAGTACCATTTCATTTTATATCAGATGGTCCAGTACCATTTCATTTTATGTCAGGTGGTCCAGTACCATTTCATTTTATGTCAGATGGTCCAGTACCATTTCATTTTATGTCAGATGGTCCAGTACCATTTTATGTCAGATGGTCCAGTACCATTTTATATCAGATGGTCCAGTACCATTTCATTTTATGTCAGATGGTCCAGTACCATTTCATTTTATATCAGATGGTCCAGTACCATTTCATTTTATGTCAGATGGTCCAGTACCATTTCATTTTATGTCAGATGGTCCAGTACCATTTCATTTTATATCAGATGGTCCAGTACCATTTCATTTTATGTCAGATGGTCCAGTACCATTTCATTTTATATCAGATGGTCAAGTACCATTTCATTTTATATCAGATGGTCCAGTACCATTTCATTTTATGTCAGATCGTCCAGTACCATTTTATATCAGATGGTCCAGTACCATTTTATATCAGATGGTCCAGTACCATTTCATTTTATGTCAGATGGTCCAGTACCATTTCATTTTATGTCAGATGGTCCAGTACCATTTTATATCAGATGGTCCAGTACCATTTTATATCAGATGGTCCAGTACCATTTCATTGTATGTCAGATGGTCCAGTACCATTTTATATCAGATGGTCCAGTACCATTTTATATCAGATGGTCCAGTACCATTTCATTTTATGTCAGATGGTCCAGTACCATTTCATTTTATATCAGATGGTACAGTACCATTTCATTTTATATCAGATGGTCCAGTACCATTTTATATCAGATGGTCCAGTACCATTTTATATCAGATGGTCCAGTACCATTTCATTTTATGTCAGATGGTCCAGTACCATTTCATTTTATATCAGATGGTACAGTACCATTTCATTTTATATCAGATGGTCCAGTACCATTTTATATCAGATGGTCCAGTACCATTTTATGTCAGATGGTCCAGTACCATTTCATTTTATGTCAGATGGTCCAGTACCATTTCATTTTATATCAGATGGTCCAGTACCATTTCATTTTATGTCAGATGGTCCAGTACCATTTCATTTTATGTCAGATGGTCCAGTACCATTTCATTTTATATCAGATGGTCCAGTACCATTTCATATCAGATGGTCCAGTACCATTTTATATCAGATGGTCCAGTACCATTTTATATCAGATGGTCCAGTACCATTTCATTTTATATCAGATGGTCCAGTACCATTTCATTTTATATCAGATGGTCCTGTACCATTTCATTTTATCTCAGATGGTCCAGTACCATTTCATTTTATGTCAGATGGTCCAGTACCATTTCATTTTATGTCAGATGGTCCAGTACCATTTTATATCAGATGGTCCAGTACCATTTTATATCAGATGGTCCAGTACCATTTTATATCAGATGGTCCAGTACCATTTCATTTTATGTCAGATGGTCCAGTACCATTTTATATCAGATGGTCCAGTACCATTTCATTTTATATCAGATGGTCCAGTACCATTTCATTTTATGTCAGATGGTCCAGTACCATTTCATTTTATGTCAGATGGTCCAGTACCATTTCATTTTATGTCAGATGGTCCAGTACCATTTCATTTTATGTCAGGTGGTCCAGTACCATTTCATTTTATATCAGATGGTCCAGTAGCATTTCATTTTATGTCAGATGGTCCAGTACCATTTCATTTTATGTCAGGTGGTCCAGTACCATTTCATTTTATATCAGATGGTCCAGTACCATTTTATATCAGATGGTCCAGTACCATTTTATATCAGATGGTCCAGTACCATTTTATATCAGGTGGTCCAGTAGCATTTCATTTTATATCAGATGGTCCAGTACCATTTCATTTTATGTCAGATGGTCCAGTACCATTTCATTTTATGTCAGGTGGTCCAGTACCATTTCATTTTATATCAGATGGTCCAGTACCATTTCATTTTATATCAGATGGTCCAGTACCATTTTATATCAGATGGTCCAGTACCATTTTATGTCAGATGGTCCAGTACCATTTTATGTCAGATGGTCCAGTACCATTTCATTTTATATCAGATGGTCCAGTACCATTTCATTTTATGTCAGATGGTCCAGTACCATTTTATATCAGATGGTCCAGTACCATTTTATATCAGATGGTCCAGTACCATTTCGTTTTATGTCAGATGGTCAAGTACCATTTCATTTTATATCAGATGGTCCAGTACCATTTCGTTTTATATCAGATGGTCCAGTACCATTTTATATCAGATGGTCCAGTACCATTTTATGTCAGATGGTCCAGTACCATTTTATGTCAGATGGTCCAGTACCATTTTATATCAGATGGTCCAGTACCATTTTATATCAGATGGTCCAGTACCATTTTATGTCAGATGGTCCAGTACCATTTCATTTTATATCAGATGGTCCAGTACCATTTCATTTTATATCAGATGGTCCAGTACCATTTTATATCAGATGGTCCAGTACCATTTTATATCAGATGGTCCAGTACCATTTTATATCAGATGGTCCAGTACCATTTTATATCAGATGGTCCAGTACCATTTCATTTTATGTCAGATGGTCCAGTACCATTTCATTTTATGTCAGGTGGTCCAGTACCATTTCATTTTATATCAGATGGTCCAGTACCATTTCATTTTATGTCAGATGGTCCAGTACCATTTCATTTTATGTCAGGTGGTCCAGTACCATTTCATTTTATATCAGATGGTCCAGTACCATTTCATTTTATGTCAGATGGTCCAGTACCATTTCATTTTATGTCAGGTGGTCCAGTACCATTTCATTTTATATCAGATGGTCCAGTACCATTTCATTTTATATCAGATGGTCCAGTACCATTTTATATCAGATGGTCCAGTACCATTTTATGTCAGATGGTCCAGTACCATTTTATGTCAGATGGTCCATTAACATTTCATTTTATATCAGATGGTCCAGTACCATTTCATTTTATGTCAGATGGTCCAGTACCATTTTATATCAGATGGTCCAGTACCATTTTATATCAGATGGTCCAGTACCATTTCGTTTTATGTCAGATGGTCAAGTACCATTTCATTTTATATCAGATGGTCCAGTACCATTTCGTTTTATATCAGATGGTCCAGTACCATTTTATATCAAATGGTCCAGTACCATTTCATTTTATGTCAGGTAGTCCAGTACCATTTCATTTTATGTCAGATGGTCCAGTACCATTTCATTTTATGTCAGATGGTCCAGTACCATTTTATATCAGATGGTCCAGTACCATTTTATATCAGTTGGTCCAGTACCATTTCATTTTATGTCAGGTGGTCCAGTACCATTTTATGTCAGATGGTCCAGTACCATTTCATTTTATGTCAGATGGTCCAGTACCATTTCATTTTATGTCAGATGGTCCAGTACCATTTTATATCAGATGGTCCAGTACCATTTTATATCAGATGGTCCAGTACCATTTCATTGTATGTCAGATGGTCCAGTACCATTTTATATCAGATGGTCCAGTACCATTTTATATCAGATGGTCCAGTACCATTTCATTTTATGTCACATGGTCCAGTACCATTTCATTTTATATCAGATGGTCCAGTACCATTTCATTTTATATCAGATGGTCCAGTACCATTTTATATCAGATGGTCCAGTATCATTTTATATCAGATGGTCCAGTACCATTTTATATCAGATGGTCCAGTACCATTTTATATCAGATGGTCCAGTACCATTTCATTTTATATCAGATGGTCCAGTACCATTTCATTTTATATCAGATGGTCCAGTACCATTTCATTTTATATCAGATGGTCCAGTACCATTTCATTTTATGTCAGATGGTCCAGTACCATTTCATTTTATGTCAGATGGTCCAGTACCATTTCATTTTATATCAGATGGTCCAGTACCATTTTATATCAGATGGTCCAGTACCATTTTATATCAGATGGTCCAGTACCATTTCATTTTATATCAGATGGTCCAGTACCATTTCATTTTATGTCAGATGGTCCAGTACCATTTTATATCAGATGGTCCAGTACCATTTTATATCAGATGGTCCAGTACCATTTTATATCAGATGGTCCAGTACCATTTCATTTTATGTCAGATGGTCCAGTACCATTTCATTTTATGTCAGGTGGTCCAGTACCATTTTATGTCACATGGTCCAGTATCATTTTATATCAGATGGTCCAGTACCATTTTATATTAGATGGTCCAGCACCATTTCATTTTATGTCAGATGGTCCAGTACCATTTCATTTTATGTCAGATGTTCTAGTACCATTTTATATCAGATGGTCCAGTACCATTTTATATCAGATGATCCAGTACCATTTTATATTAGATGGTCCAGTACCATTTTATGTCAGATGGTCCAGTACCATTTCATTTTATATCAGATGGTCCAGTACCATTTTATGTCACATGGTCCAGTATCATTTTATATCAGATGGTCCAGTACCATTTTATATCAGATGGTCCAGTACCATTTCATTTTATGTCAGATGGTCCAGTACCATTTCATTTTATATCAGATGGTCCAGTACTATTTCATTTTATATCAGATGGTCCAGTACCATTTCATTTTATGTCAGATGGTCCAGTACCATTTTATATCAGATGGTCCAGTACCATTTTATGTCAGATGGTCCAGTACCATTTCATTTTATGTCAGATGGTCCAGTACCATTTCATTTTATATCAGATGGTCCAGTACCATTTTATGTCAGATGGTCCAGTACCATTTCATTTTATATCAGATGGTCCATTTCATTTTATGTCAGATGGTCCAGTACCATTTTATATCAGATGGTCCAGTACCATTTCATTTTATATCAGATGGTCCAGTACCATTTCATTTTATATCAGATGGTCCAGTACCATTTTATATCAGATTGTCAAGTACCATTTTATATCAGTTGGTCCAGTACCATTTCATTTTATGTCAGGTGGTCCAGTACCATTTTATGTCAGATGGTCCAGTACCATTTTATGTCAGATGGTCCAGTACCATTTCATTTTATGTCAGATGGTCCAGTACCATTTCATTTTATGTCAGATGGTCCAGTACCATTTTATATCAGATGGTCCAGTACCATTTTATATCAGATGGTCCAGTACCATTTCATTTTATGTCAGATGGTCCAGTACCATTTCATTTTATGTCAGATGGTCCAGTACCATTTTATATCAGATGGTCCAGTACCATTTTATATCAGATGGTCCAGTACCATTTCATTGTATGTCAAATGGTCCAGTACCATTTTATATCAGATGGTCCAGTACCATTTTATATCAGATGGTCCAGTACCATTTTATATCAGATGGTCCAGTACCATTTCATTTTATGTCACATGGTCCAGTACCATTTTATATCAGATGGTCCAGTACCATTTTATATCAGATGGTCCAGTATCATTTTATATCAGATGGTCCAGTACCATTTCATTTTATGTCAGATGGTCCAGTACCATTTCATTTTATGTCAGATGGTCCAGTACCATTTCATTTTATATCAGATGGTCCAGTACCATTTTATATCAGATGGTCCAGTACCATTTTATATCAGATGGTCCAGTACCATTTCATTTTATATCAGATGGTCCAGTACCATTTCATTTTATGTCAGATGGTCCAGTATCATTTCATTTTATATCAGATGGTCCAGTACCATTTCATATCAGATGGTCCAGTACCATTTTATATCAGATGGTCCAGTACCATTTTATATCAGATGGTCCAGTACCATTTCATTTTATATCAGATGGTCCAGTACCATTTCATTTTAAATCAGATGGTCCAGTACCATTTCATTTTATGTCAGATGGTCCAGTACCATTTCATTTTATGTCAGATGGTCCAGTACCATTTCATTTTATGTCAGATGGTCCAGTACCATTTCATTTTATGTCAGATGGTCCAGTACCATTTTATATCAGATGGTCCAGTACCATTTTATATCAGATGGTCCAGTACCATTTCATTGTATGTCAGATGGTCCAGTACCATTTTATATCAGATGGTCCAGTACCATTTTATATCAGATGGTCCAGTACCATTTCATTTTATGTCACATGGTCCAGTACCATTTCATTTTATATCAGATGGTCCAGTACCATTTCATTTTATATCAGATGGTCCAGTACCATTTTATATCAGATGGTCCAGTATCATTTTATATCAGATGGTCCAGTACCATTTTATATCAGATGGTCCAGTACCATTTTATATCAGATGGTCCAGTACCATTTCATTTTATATCAGATGGTCCAGTACCATTTCATTTTATATCAGATGGTCCAGTACCATTTCATTTTATATCAGATGGTCCAGTACCATTTCATTTTATGTCAGATGGTCCAGTACCATTTCATTTTATGTCAGATGGTCCAGTACCATTTCATTTTATATCAGATGGTCCAGTACCATTTTATATCAGATGGTCCAGTACCATTTTATATCAGATGGTCCAGTACCATTTCATTTTATATCAGATGGTCCAGTACCATTTCATTTTATGTCAGATGGTCCAGTACCATTTTATATCAGATGGTCCAGTACCATTTTATATCAGATGGTCCAGTACCATTTTATATCAGATGGTCCAGTACCATTTCATTTTATGTCAGATGGTCCAGTACCATTTCATTTTATGTCAGGTGGTCCAGTACCATTTTATGTCACATGGTCCAGTATCATTTTATATCAGATGGTCCAGTACCATTTTATATTAGATGGTCCAGCACCATTTCATTTTATGTCAGATGGTCCAGTACCATTTCATTTTATGTCAGATGTTCTAGTACCATTTTATATCAGATGGTCCAGTACCATTTTATATCAGATGATCCAGTACCATTTTATATTAGATGGTCCAGTACCATTTTATGTCAGATGGTCCAGTACCATTTCATTTTATATCAGATGGTCCAGTACCATTTTATGTCACATGGTCCAGTATCATTTTATATCAGATGGTCCAGTACCATTTTATATCAGATGGTCCAGTACCATTTCATTTTATGTCAGATGGTCCAGTACCATTTCATTTTATATCAGATGGTCCAGTACTATTTCATTTTATATCAGATGGTCCAGTACCATTTCATTTTATGTCAGATGGTCCAGTACCATTTTATATCAGATGGTCCAGTACCATTTTATGTCAGATGGTCCAGTACCATTTCATTTTATGTCAGATGGTCCAGTACCATTTCATTTTATATCAGATGGTCCAGTACCATTTTATGTCAGATGGTCCAGTACCATTTCATTTTATATCAGATGGTCCATTTCATTTTATGTCAGATGGTCCAGTACCATTTTATATCAGATGGTCCAGTACCATTTCATTTTATGTCAGATGGTCCAGTACCATTTTATATCAGATGGTCCAGTACCATTTTATATCAGATGGTCCAGTACCATTTCATTGTATGTCAAATGGTCCAGTACCATTTTATATCAGATGGTCCAGTACCATTTTATATCAGATGGTCCAGTACCATTTTATATCAGATGGTCCAGTACCATTTCATTTTATGTCACATGGTCCAGTACCATTTTATATCAGATGGTCCAGTACCATTTTATATCAGATGGTCCAGTATCATTTTATATCAGATGGTCCAGTACCATTTCATTTTATGTCAGATGGTCCAGTACCATTTCATTTTATGTCAGATGGTCCAGTACCATTTCATTTTATATCAGATGGTCCAGTACCATTTTATATCAGATGGTCCAGTACCATTTTATATCAGATGGTCCAGTACCATTTCATTTTATATCAGATGGTCCAGTACCATTTCATTTTATGTCAGATGGTCCAGTATCATTTCATTTTATATCAGATGGTCCAGTACCATTTCATATCAGATGGTCCAGTACCATTTTATATCAGATGGTCCAGTACCATTTTATATCAGATGGTCCAGTACCATTTCATTTTATATCAGATGGTCCAGTACCATTTCATTTTAAATCAGATGGTCCAGTACCATTTCATTTTATGTCAGATGGTCCAGTACCATTTCATTTTATGTCAGATGGTCCAGTACCATTTCATTTTATGTCAGATGGTCCAGTACCATTTCATTTTATGTCAGATGGTCCAGTACCATTTTATATCAGATGGTCCAGTACCATTTTATATCAGATGGTCCAGTACCATTTCATTGTATGTCAGATGGTCCAGTACCATTTTATATCAGATGGTCCAGTACCATTTTATATCAGATGGTCCAGTACCATTTCATTTTATGTCACATGGTCCAGTACCATTTCATTTTATATCAGATGGTCCAGTACCATTTCATTTTATATCAGATGGTCCAGTACCATTTTATATCAGATGGTCCAGTATCATTTTATATCAGATGGTCCAGTACCATTTTATATCAGATGGTCCAGTACCATTTTATATCAGATGGTCCAGTACCATTTCATTTTATATCAGATGGTCCAGTACCATTTCATTTTATATCAGATGGTCCAGTACCATTTCATTTTATATCAGATGGTCCAGTACCATTTCATTTTATGTCAGATGGTCCAGTACCATTTCATTTTATGTCAGATGGTCCAGTACCATTTCATTTTATATCAGATGGTCCAGTACCATTTTATATCAGATGGTCCAGTACCATTTTATATCAGATGGTCCAGTACCATTTCATTTTATATCAGATGGTCCAGTACCATTTCATTTTATGTCAGATGGTCCAGTACCATTTTATATCAGATGGTCCAGTACCATTTTATATCAGATGGTCCAGTACCATTTTATATCAGATGGTCCAGTACCATTTCATTTTATGTCAGATGGTCCAGTACCATTTCATTTTATGTCAGGTGGTCCAGTACCATTTTATGTCACATGGTCCAGTATCATTTTATATCAGATGGTCCAGTACCATTTTATATTAGATGGTCCAGCACCATTTCATTTTATGTCAGATGGTCCAGTACCATTTCATTTTATGTCAGATGTTCTAGTACCATTTTATATCAGATGGTCCAGTACCATTTTATATCAGATGATCCAGTACCATTTTATATTAGATGGTCCAGTACCATTTTATGTCAGATGGTCCAGTACCATTTCATTTTATATCAGATGGTCCAGTACCATTTTATGTCACATGGTCCAGTATCATTTTATATCAGATGGTCCAGTACCATTTTATATCAGATGGTCCAGTACCATTTCATTTTATGTCAGATGGTCCAGTACCATTTCATTTTATATCAGATGGTCCAGTACTATTTCATTTTATATCAGATGGTCCAGTACCATTTCATTTTATGTCAGATGGTCCAGTACCATTTTATATCAGATGGTCCAGTACCATTTTATGTCAGATGGTCCAGTACCATTTCATTTTATGTCAGATGGTCCAGTACCATTTCATTTTATATCAGATGGTCCAGTACCATTTTATGTCAGATGGTCCAGTACCATTTCATTTTATATCAGATGGTCCATTTCATTTTATGTCAGATGGTCCAGTACCATTTTATATCAGATGGTCCAGTACCATTTCATTTTATATCAGATGGTCCAGTACCATTTCATTTTATATCAGATGGTCCAGTACCATTTTATATCAGATTGTCAAGTACCATTTTATATCAGTTGGTCCAGTACCATTTCATTTTATGTCAGGTGGTCCAGTACCATTTTATGTCAGATGGTCCAGTACCATTTTATGTCAGATGGTCCAGTACCATTTCATTTTATGTCAGATGGTCCAGTACCATTTCATTTTATGTCAGATGGTCCAGTACCATTTTATATCAGATGGTCCAGTACCATTTTATATCAGATGGTCCAGTACCATTTCATTTTATGTCAGATGGTCCAGTACCATTTCATTTTATGTCAGATGGTCCAGTACCATTTTATATCAGATGGTCCAGTACCATTTTATATCAGATGGTCCAGTACCATTTCATTGTATGTCAAATGGTCCAGTACCATTTTATATCAGATGGTCCAGTACCATTTTATATCAGATGGTCCAGTACCATTTTATATCAGATGGTCCAGTACCATTTCATTTTATGTCACATGGTCCAGTACCATTTTATATCAGATGGTCCAGTACCATTTTATATCAGATGGTCCAGTATCATTTTATATCAGATGGTCCAGTACCATTTCATTTTATGTCAGATGGTCCAGTACCATTTCATTTTATGTCAGATGGTCCAGTACCATTTCATTTTATATCAGATGGTCCAGTACCATTTTATATCAGATGGTCCAGTACCATTTTATATCAGATGGTCCAGTACCATTTCATTTTATATCAGATGGTCCAGTACCATTTCATTTTATGTCAGATGGTCCAGTATCATTTCATTTTATATCAGATGGTCCAGTACCATTTCATATCAGATGGTCCAGTACCATTTTATATCAGATGGTCCAGTACCATTTTATATCAGATGGTCCAGTACCATTTCATTTTATATCAGATGGTCCAGTACCATTTCATTTTAAATCAGATGGTCCAGTACCATTTCATTTTATGTCAGATGGTCCAGTACCATTTCATTTTATGTCAGATGGTCCAGTACCATTTCATTTTATGTCAGATGGTCCAGTACCATTTTATATCAGATGGTCCAGTACCATTTTATATCAGATGGTCCAGTACCATTTTATATCAGATGGTCCAGTACCATTTCATTTTATGTCAGATGGTCCAGTACCATTTTATATCAGATGGTCCAGTACCATTTCATTTTATATCAGATGGTCCAGTACCATTTTATATCAGATGGTCCAGTACCATTTTATATCAGAAGGTCCATTACCATTTTATGTCAGATGGTCCAGTACCATTTTATGTCAGATGGTCCAGTATCATTGTATGTCAGATGGTCCAGTACCATTTTATATCAGATGGTCCAGTACCATTTAATTTTTTGTCAGATGGTCCAGTACCATTTCATTTTATATCAGATGGTCCAGTACCATTTCATTTTATATCAGATGGTCCAGTACCATTTCATTTTATATCAGATGGTCCAGTACCTTTTTATATCAGATGGTCCAGTACCATTTTATGTCAGATGGTCCAGTACCATTTTATGTCAGATGGTCCAGTACCATTTCATTTTATATCAAATGGTCCAGTACCATTTTATATCAGATGGTCCAGTACCATTTTATATCAGATGGTCCAGTACCATTTCATTTTATGTCAGATGGTCCAGTACCATTTTATATCAGATGGTCCAGTACCATTTCGTTTTATGTCAGATGGTCAAGTACCATTTCATTTTATATCAGATGGTCCAGTACCATTTCATTTTATGTCAGGTGGTCCAGTACCATTTCATTTTATGTCAGATGGTCCAGTACCATTTCATTTTATGTCAGGTGGTCCAGTACCATTTTATGTCAGATGGTCAAGTACCATTTTATATCAGATGGTCCAGTACCATTTCATTTTATGTCAGATGGTCCAGTACCATTTCATTTTATATCAGATGGTCCAGTACCATTTCATTTTATGTCAGATGGTCCAGTACCATTTCATTTTATATCAGATGGTCCAGTACCATTTCATTTTATGTCAGATGGTCCAGTACCATTTCATTTTATATCAGATGGTCCAGTACCATTTCATTTTATGTCAGATGGTCCAGTACCATTTTATATCAGATGGTCCAGTACCATTTTATATCAGATGGTCCAGTACCATTTCATTTTATGTCAGATGGTCCAGTACCATTTTATATCAGATGGTCCAGTACCATTTTATATCAGATGGTCCAGTACCATTTCATTGTATGTCAAATGGTCCAGTACCATTTTATATCAGATGGTCCAGTACCATTTTATATCAGATGGTCCAGTACCATTTTATATCAGATGGTCCAGTACCATTTCATTTTATGTCACATGGTCCAGTACCATTTTATATCAGATGGTCCAGTACCATTTTATATCAGATGGTCCAGTATCATTTTATATCAGATGGTCCAGTACCATTTCATTTTATGTCAGATGGTCCAGTACCATTTCATTTTATGTCAGATGGTCCAGTACCATTTCATTTTATATCAGATGGTCCAGTACCATTTTATATCAGATGGTCCAGTACCATTTTATATCAGATGGTCCAGTACCATTTCATTTTATATCAGATGGTCCAGTACCATTTCATTTTATGTCAGATGGTCCAGTATCATTTCATTTTATATCAGATGGTCCAGTACCATTTCATATCAGATGGTCCAGTACCATTTTATATCAGATGGTCCAGTACCATTTTATATCAGATGGTCCAGTACCATTTCATTTTATATCAGATGGTCCAGTACCATTTCATTTTAAATCAGATGGTCCAGTACCATTTCATTTTATGTCAGATGGTCCAGTACCATTTCATTTTATGTCAGATGGTCCAGTACCATTTCATTTTATGTCAGATGGTCCAGTACCATTTTATATCAGATGGTCCAGTACCATTTTATATCAGATGGTCCAGTACCATTTTATATCAGATGGTCCAGTACCATTTCATTTTATGTCAGATGGTCCAGTACCATTTTATATCAGATGGTCCAGTACCATTTCATTTTATATCAGATGGTCCAGTACCATTTTATATCAGATGGTCCAGTACCATTTTATATCAGAAGGTCCATTACCATTTTATGTCAGATGGTCCAGTACCATTTTATGTCAGATGGTCCAGTATCATTGTATGTCAGATGGTCCAGTACCATTTTATATCAGATGGTCCAGTACCATTTAATTTTTTGTCAGATGGTCCAGTACCATTTCATTTTATATCAGATGGTCCAGTACCATTTCATTTTATATCAGATGGTCCAGTACCATTTCATTTTATATCAGATGGTCCAGTACCTTTTTATATCAGATGGTCCAGTACCATTTTATGTCAGATGGTCCAGTACCATTTTATGTCAGATGGTCCAGTACCATTTCATTTTATATCAAATGGTCCAGTACCATTTTATATCATATGGTCCAGTACCATTTTATATCAGATGGTCCAGTACCATTTCATTTTATGTCAGATGGTCCAGTACCATTTTATATCAGATGGTCCAGTACCATTTCGTTTTATGTCAGATGGTCAAGTACCATTTCATTTTATATCAGATGGTCCAGTACCATTTCATTTTATGTCAGGTGGTCCAGTACCATTTCATTTTATGTCAGATGGTCCAGTACCATTTCATTTTATGTCAGGTGGTCCAGTACCATTTTATGTCAGATGGTCAAGTACCATTTTATATCAGATGGTCCAGTACCATTTCATTTTATGTCAGATGGTCCAGTACCATTTCATTTTATATCAGATGGTCCAGTACCATTTCATTTTATGTCAGATAGTCCAGTACCATTTCATTTTATATCAGATGGTCCAGTACCATTTCATTTTATGTCAGATGGTCCAGTACCATTTCATTTTATATCAGATGGTCCAGTACCATTTCATTTTATGTCAGATGGTCCAGTACCATTTTATGTCAGATGGTCCAGTACCATTTCATTTTATATCAGATGGTCAAGTACCATTTCATTTTATATCAGATGGTCCAGTACCATTTCATTTTATGTCAGATCGTCCAGTACCATTTTATATCAGATGGTCCAGTACCATTTTATATCAGATGGTCCAGTACCATTTCATTTTATGTCAGATGGTCCAGTACCATTTCATTTTATGTCAGATGGTCCAGTACCATTTTATATCAGATGGTCCAGTACCATTTTATATCAGATGGTCCAGTACCATTTCATTGTATGTCAGATGGTCCAGTACCATTTTATATCAGATGGTCCAGTACCATTTTATATCAGATGGTCCAGTACCATTTCATTTTATGTCAGATGGTCCAGTACCATTTTATATCAGATGGTCCAGTACCATTTCATTTTATATCAGATGGTCCAGTACCTTTTTATATCAGATGGTCCAGTACCATTTTATATCAGATGGTCCAGTACCATTTTATGTCAGATGGTCCAGTACCATTTTATGTCAGATGGTCCAGTACCATTTCATTTTATATCAAATGGTCCAGTACCATTTTATATCAGATGGTCCAGTACCATTTTATATCAGATGGTCCAGTACCATTTCATTTTATGTCAGATGGTCCAGTACCATTTTATATCAGATGGTCCAGTACCATTTCGTTTTATGTCAGATGGTCAAGTACCATTTCATTTTATATCAGATGGTCCAGTACCATTTCATTTTATGTCAGGTGGTCCAGTACCATTTCATTTTATGTCAGATGGTCCAGTACCATTTCATTTTATGTCAGGTGGTCCAGTACCATTTTATGTCAGATGGTCCAGTACCATTTTATATCAGATGGTCCAGTACCATTTCATTTTATGTCAGATGGTCCAGTACCATTTCATTTTATATCAGATGGTCCAGTACCATTTCATTTTATATCAGATGGTCCAGTACCATTTCATTTTATGTCAGATGGTCCAGTACCATTTCATTTTATATCAGATGGTCCAGTACCATTTCATTTTATGTCAGATGGTCCAGTACCATTTCATTTTATATCAGATGGTCAAGTACCATTTCATTTTATATCAGATGGTCCAGTACCATTTCATTTTATGTCAGATCGTCCAGTACCATTTTATATCAGATGGTCCAGTACCATTTTATATCAGATGGTCCAGTACCATTTCATTTTATGTCAGATGGTCCAGTACCATTTCATTTTATGTCAGATGGTCCAGTACCATTTTATATCAGATGGTCCAGTACCATTTTATATCAGATGGTCCAGTACCATTTCATTGTATGTCAGATGGTCCAGTACCATTTTATATCAGATGGTCCAGTACCATTTTATATCAGATGGTCCAGTACCATTTCATTTTATGTCAGATGGTCCAGTACCATTTCATTTTATATCAGATGGTACAGTACCATTTCATTTTATATCAGATGGTCCAGTACCATTTTATATCAGATGGTCCAGTACCATTTTATATCAGATGGTCCAGTACCATTTCATTTTATGTCAGATGGTCCAGTACCATTTCATTTTATATCAGATGGTACAGTACCATTTCATTTTATATCAGATGGTCCAGTACCATTTTATATCAGATGGTCCAGTACCATTTTATGTCAGATGGTCCAGTACCATTTCATTTTATGTCAGATGGTCCAGTACCATTTCATTTTATATCAGATGGTCCAGTACCATTTCATTTTATGTCAGATGGTCCAGTACCATTTCATTTTATGTCAGATGGTCCAGTACCATTTCATTTTATATCAGATGGTCCAGTACCATTTCATATCAGATGGTCCAGTACCATTTTATATCAGATGGTCCAGTACCATTTTATATCAGATGGTCCAGTACCATTTCATTTTATATCAGATGGTCCAGTACCATTTCATTTTATATCAGATGGTCCTGTACCATTTCATTTTATCTCAGATGGTCCAGTACCATTTCATTTTATGTCAGATGGTCCAGTACCATTTCATTTTATGTCAGATGGTCCAGTACCATTTTATATCAGATGGTCCAGTACCATTTTATATCAGATGGTCCAGTACCATTTTATATCAGATGGTCCAGTACCATTTCATTTTATGTCAGATGGTCCAGTACCATTTTATATCAGATGGTCCAGTACCATTTCATTTTATATCAGATGGTCCAGTACCTTTTTATATCAGATGGTCCAGTACCATTTTATATCAGATGGTCCAGTACCATTTTATGTCAGATGGTCCAGTACCATTTTATGTCAGATGGTCCAGTACCATTTCATTTTATATCAAATGGTCCAGTACCATTTTATATCAGATGGTCCAGTACCATTTTATATCAGATGGTCCAGTACCATTTTATGTCAGATGGTCCAGTATCATTTTTTGTCAGATGGTCCAGTACCATTTTATATCAGATGGTCCAGTACCATTTAATTTTATATCAGATGGTCCAGTACCATTTCATTGTCCTCTGTAGCTCAGCTGTAGAGCACGGCGCTTGTAACGCCAAGGTAGTGGGTTCGATCCCCGGGACCACCCATACACAAAAATGTATGCACGCACGACTGTAAGTCGCTTTGGATAAAAGCGTCTGCTAAATGGCATATTATTATTATATTATTATATTATTATTATTATTATTATTATTATTATTATTATTATTATTATTATTATTATTATTATTATTTTATATCAGATGGTCCAGTACCATTTCATTTTATATCAGATGGTCCAGTACCATTTTATATCAGATGGTCCAGTACCATTTTATATCAGATGGTCCAGTACCATTTCATTTTATATCAGATGGTCCAGTACCATTTCATTTTATATCAGATGGTCCAGTACCATTTCATTTTATGTCAGATGGTCCAGTACCATTTCATTTTATATCAGATGGTCCAGTACCATTTTATATCAGATGGTCCAGTACCATTTTATATCAGATGGTCCAGTACCATTTTATATCAGATGGTCCAGTACCATTTCATTTTATATCAGATGGTCCAGTACCATTTCATTTTATATCAGATGGTCCAGTACCATTTTATATCAGATGGTCCAGTACCATTTTATATCAGATGGTCCAGTACCATTTTATATCAGATGGTCCAGTACCATTTTATATCAGATGGTCCAGTACCATTTTATATCAGATGGTCCAGCACCATTTTATATCAGATGGTCCAGTACCATTTCATTTTATGTCAGATGGTCCAGTACCATTTCATTTTATGTCAGGTGGTCCAGTACCATTTCATTTTATATCAGATGGTCCAGTACCATTTCATTTTATGTCAGATGGTCCAGTACCATTTCATTTTATGTCAGGTGGTCCAGTACCATTTCATTTTATATCAGATGGTCCAGTACCATTTCATTTTATGTCAGATGGTCCAGTACCATTTCATTTTATGTCAGGTGGTCCAGTACCATTTCATTTTATATCAGATGGTCCAGTACCATTTCATTTTATATCAGATGGTCCAGTACCATTTTATATCAGATGGTCCAGTACCATTTTATGTCAGATGGTCCAGTACCATTTTATGTCAGATGGTCCAGTACCATTTCATTTTATATCAGATGGTCCAGTACCATTTCATTTTATGTCAGATGGTCCAGTAACATTTTATATCAGATGGTCCAGTACCATTTTATATCAGATGGTCCAGTACCATTTCGTTTTATGTCAGATGGTCAAGTACCATTTCATTTTATATCAGATGGTCCAGTACCATTTCGTTTTATATCAGATGGTCCAGTACCATTTTATATCAGATGGTCCAGTACCATTTTATGTCAGATGGTCCAGTACCATTTTATGTCAGATGGTCCAGTACCATTTTATATCAGATGGTCCAGTACCATTTTATATCAGATGGTCCAGTACCATTTTATGTCAGATGGTCCAGTACCATTTCATTTTATATCAGATGGTCCAGTACCATTTCATTTTATATCAGATGGTCCAGTACCATTTTATATCAGATGGTCCAGTACCATTTTATATCAGATGGTCAAGTACCATTTTATATCAGATGGTCCAGTACCATTTTATATCAGATGGTCCAGTACCATTTCATTTTATGTCAGATGGTTCAGTACCATTTCATTTTATGTCAGGTGGTCCAGTACCATTTCATTTTATATCAGATGGTCCAGTACCATTTCATTTTATGTCAGATGGTCCAGTACCATTTCATTTTATGTCAGGTGGTCCAGTACCATTTCATTTTATATCAGATGGTCCAGTACCATTTCATTTTATGTCAGATGGTCCAGTACCATTTCATTTTATGTCAGGTGGTCCAGTACCATTTCATTTTATATCAGATGGTCCAGTACCATTTCATTTTATATCAGATGGTCCAGTACCATTTTATATCAGATGGTCCAGTACCATTTTATGTCAGATGGTCCAGTACCATTTTATGTCAGATGGTCCATTACCATTTCATTTTATATCAGATGGTCCAGTACCATTTCATTTTATGTCAGATGGTCCAGTACCATTTTATATCAGATGGTCCAGTACCATTTTATATCAGATGGTCCAGTACCATTTCGTTTTATGTCAGATGGTCAAGTACCATTTCATTTTATATCAGATGGTCCAGTACCATTTCGTTTTATATCAGATGGTCCAGTACCATTTTATATCAAATGGTCCAGTACCATTTCATTTTATGTCAGGTAGTCCAGTACCATTTCATTTTATGTCAGATGGTCCAGTACCATTTCATTTCATGTCAGATGGTCCAGTACCATTTTATATCAGATGGTCCAGTACCATTTTATATCAGTTGGTCCAGTACCATTTCATTTTATGTCAGGTGGTCCAGTACCATTTTATGTCAGATGGTCCAGTACCATTTCATTTTATGTCAGATGGTCCAGTACCATTTCATTTTATGTCAGATGGTCCAGTACCATTTTATATCAGATGGTCCAGTACCATTTTATATCAGATGGTCCAGTACCATTTCATTGTATGTCAGATGGTCCAGTACCATTTTATATCAGATGGTCCAGTACCATTTTATATCAGATGGTCCAGTACCATTTTATATCAGATGGTCCAGTACCATTTCATTTTATGTCACATGGTCCAGTACCATTTCATTTTATATCAGATGGTCCAGTACCATTTCATTTTATATCAGATGGTCCAGTACCATTTTATATCAGATGGTCCAGTATCATTTTATATCAGATGGTCCAGTACCATTTCATTTTATGTCAGATGGTCCAGTACCATTTCATTTTATGTCAGATGGTCCAGTACCATTTCATTTTATATCAGATGGTCCAGTACCATTTTATATCAGATGGTCCAGTACCATTTTATATCAGATGGTCCAGTACCATTTCATTTTATATCAGATGGTCCAGTACCATTTCATTTTATGTCAGATGGTCCAGTATCATTTCATTTTATATCAGATGGTCCAGTACCATTTCATATCAGATGGTCCAGTACCATTTTATATCAGATGGTCCAGTACCATTTCATTTTATATCAGATGGTCCAGTACCATTTCATTTTATGTCAGATGGTCCAGTATCATTTCATTTTATATCAGATGGTCCAGTACCATTTCATATCAGATGGTCCAGTACCATTTTATATCAGATGGTCCAGTACCATTTTATATCAGATGGTCCAGTACCATTTCATTTTATATCAGATGGTCCAGTACCATTTCATTTTAAATCAGATGGTCCAGTACCATTTCATTTTATGTCAGATGGTCCAGTACCATTTCATTTTATGTCAGATGGTCCAGTACCATTTCATTTTATGTCAGATGGTCCAGTACCATTTTATATCAGATGGTCCAGTACCATTTTATATCAGATGGTCCAGTACCATTTTATATCAGATGGTCCAGTACCATTTCATTTTATGTCAGATGGTCCAGTACCATTTTATATCAGATGGTCCAGTACCATTTCATTTTATATCAGATGGTCCAGTACCATTTTATATCAGATGGTCCAGTACCATTTTATATCAGAAGGTCCATTACCATTTTATGTCAGATGGTCCAGTACCATTAAATGTCAGATGGTCCAGTATCATTGTATGTCAGATGGTCCAGTACCATTTTATATCAGATGGTCCAGTACAATTTAATTTTTTGTCAGATGGTCCAGTACCATTTCATTTTATATCAGATGGTCCAGTACCATTTCATTTTATATCAGATGGTCCAGTACCATTTCATTTTATATCAGATGGTCCAGTACCATTTTATATCAGATGGTCCAGTACCATTTCATTTTATGTCAGATGGTCTAGTACCATTTCATTTTATATCAGATGGTCCAGTACCATTTCATTTTATGTCAGATGGTCCATTACCATTTCATTTTATATCAGATGGTCCAGTACCATTTTATATCAGAGGTCCAGTACCATTTTATATCAGATGGTCCAGTACCATTTTATTTCAGATGGTCCAGTACCATTTTATATCAGATGGTCCAGTACCATTTTATGTCAGATGGTCCAGTACCATTTTATGTCAGATGGTCCAGTACCATTTTATATCAGATGGTCCAGTACCATTTTATATCAGATGGTCCAGTACCATTTTATGTCAGATGGTCCAGTACCATTTCATTTTATATCAGATGGTCCAGTACCATTTCATTTTATATCAGATGGTCCAGTACCATTTTATATCAGATGGTCCAGTACCATTTTATATCAGATGGTCCAGTACCATTTTATATCAGATGGTCCAGTACCATTTCATTTTATGTCAGATGGTCCAGTACCATTTCATTTTATATCAGATGGTCCAGTACCATTTCATTTTATATCAGATGGTCCAGTACCATTTCATTTTATATCAGATGGTCCAGTACCATTTCATTTTATATCAGATGGTCCAGTACCATTTCATTTTATATCAGATGGTCCAGTACCATTTTATATCAGATGGTCCAGTACCATTTCATTTTATATCAGATGGTCCAGTACCATTTCATTTTATATCAGATGGTCCAGTACCATTTTATATCAGATGGTCCAGTACCATTTCATTTTATGTCAGATGGTCTAGTACCATTTCATTTTATATCAGATGGTCCAGTACCATTTCATTTTATGTCAGATGTTCCAGTACCATTTCATTTTATATCAGATGGTCCAGTACCATTTTATATCAGATGGTCCAGTACCATTTTATATCAGATGGTCCAGTACCATTTTATATCAGATGGTCCAGTACCATTTTATTTCAGATGGTCCAGTACCATTTTATTTCAGATGGTCCAGTACCATTTTATATCAGATGGTCCAGTACCATTTTATGTCAGATGGTCCAGTACCATTTTATGTCAGATGGTCCAGTACCATTTTATATCAGATGGTCCAGTACCATTTTATATCAGATGGTCCAGTACCATTTTATGTCAGATGGTCCAGTACCATTTCATTTTATATCAGATGGTCCAGTACCATTTCATTTTATATCAGATGGTCCAGTACCATTTTATATCAGATGGTCCAGTACCATTTTATATCAGATGGTCCAGTACCATTTTATATCAGATGGTCCAGTACCATTTCATTTTATGTCAGATGGTCCAGTACCATTTCATTTTATGTCAGGTGGTCCAGTACCATTTTATGTCACATGGTCCAGTATCATTTTATATCAGATGGTCCAGTACCATTTTATATCAGATGGTCCAGTACCATTTCATTTTATGTCAGATGGTCCAGTACCATTTCATTTTATGTCAGATGTTCTAGTACCATTTTATATCAGATGGTCCAGTACCATTTTATATCAGATGATCCAGTACCATTTTATATTAGATGGTCCAGTACCATTTTATGTCAGATGGTCCAGTACCATTTTATGTCAGATGGTCCAGTACCATTTCATTTTATATCAGATGGTCCAGTACCATTTTATGTCACATGGTCCAGTATCATTTTATATCAGATGGTCCGGTACCATTTTATATCAGATGGTCCAGTACCATTTCATTTTATGTCAGATGGTCCAGTACCATTTCATTTTATATCAGATGGTCCAGTACCATTTCATTTTATATCAGATGGTCCAGTACCATTTCATTTTATATCAGATGGTCCAGTACCATTTCATTTTATATCAGATGGTCCAGTACCATTTTATATCAGATGGTCCAGTACCATTTTATATCAGATGGTCCAGTACCATTTTATATCAGATGGTCCAGTACCATTTTATGTCAGATGGTCCAGTACCATTTCATTTTATGTCAGATGGTCCAGTACCATTTAATTTTATATCAGATGGTCCAGTACCATTTTATGTCAGATGGTCCAGTACCATTTCATTTTATATCAGATGGTCCATTTCATTTTATGTCAGATGGTCCATTACCATTTTATATCAGATGTTCCAGTACCATTTCATTTTATATCAGATGGTCCAGTACCATTTCATTTTATATCAGATGGTCCAGTACCATTTTATATCAGATTGTCAAGTACCATTTTATATCAGTTGGTCCAGTACCATTTCATTTTATGTCAGGTGGTCCAGTACCATTTTATGTCAGATGGTCCAGTACCATTTTATGTCAGATGGTCCAGTACCATTTCATTTTATGTCAGATGGTCCAGTACCATTTCATTTTATGTCAGATGGTCCAGTACCATTTTATATCAGATGGTCCAGTACCATTTTATATCAGATGGTCCAGTACCATTTTATATCAGATGGTCCAGTACCATTTCATTGTATGTCAAATGGTCCAGTACCATTTTATATCAGATGGTCCAGTACCATTTTATATCAGATGGTCCAGTACCATTTTATATCAGATGGTCCAGTATCATTTTATATCAGATGGTCCAGTACCATTTCATTTTATATCAGATGGTCCAGTACCATTTCATTTTATGTCAGATGGTCCAGTACCATTTCATTTTATGTCAGATGGTCCAGTACCATTTCATTTTATATCAGATGGTCCAGTACCATTTTATATCAGATGGTCCAGTACCATTTTATATCAGATGGTCCAGTACCATTTCATTTTATATCAGATGGTCCAGTACCATTTCATTTTATGTCAGATGGTCCAGTATCATTTCATTTTATATCAGATGGTCCAGTACCATTTCATATCAGATGGTCCAGTACCATTTTATATCAGATGGTCCAGTACCATTTTATATCAGATGGTCCAGTACCATTTCATTTTATATCAGATGGTCCAGTACCATTTCATTTTAAATCAGATGGTCCAGTACCATTTCATTTTATGTCAGATGGTCCAGTACCATTTCATTTTATGTCAGATGGTCCAGTACCATTTCATTTTATATCAGATGGTCCAGTACCATTTTATATCAGATGGTCCAGTACCATTTTATATCAGATGGTCCAGTACCATTTCATTTTATGTCAGATGGTCCAGTACCATTTTATATCAGATGGTCCAGTACCATTTCATTTTATATCAGATGGTCCAGTACCATTTTATATCAGATGGTCCAGTACCATTTTATATCAGAAGGTCCATTACCATTTTATGTCAGATGGTCCAGTACCATTTTATGTCAGATGGTCCAGTATCATTGTATGTCAGATGGTCCAGTACCATTTTATGTCAGATGGTCCAGTACCATTTAATTTTTTGTCAGATGGTCCAGTACCATTTCATTTTATATCAGATGGTCCAGTACCATTTCATTTTATATCAGATGGTCCAGTACCATTTCATTTTATATCAGATGGTCCAGTACCATTTTATATCAGATGGTCCAGTACCATTTCATTTTATGTCAGATGGTCTAGTACCATTTCATTTTATATCAGATGGTCCAGTACCATTTCATTTTATGTCAGATGGTCCAGTACCATTTTATATCAGATGGTCCAGTACCATTTTATATCAGATGGTCCAGTACCATTTTATATCAGATGGTCCAGTACCATTTTATATCAGATGGTCCAGTACCATTTTATATCAGATGGTCCAGTACCATTTTATTTCAGATGGTCCAGTACCATTTTATATCAGATGGTCCAGTACCATTTTATGTCAGATGGTCCAGTACCATTTTATGTCAGATGGTCCAGTACCATTTTATATCAGATGGTCCAGTACCATTTTATATCAGATGGTCCAGTACCATTTTATGTCAGATGGTCCAGTACCATTTCATTTTATATCAGATGGTCCAGTACCATTTCATTTTATATCAGATGGTCCAGTACCATTTTATATCAGATGGTCCAGTACCATTTTATATCAGATGGTCCAGTACCATTTTATATCAGATGGTCCAGTACCATTTTATGTCAGATGGTCCAGTACCATTTCATTTTATATCAGATGGTCCAGTACCATTTCATTTTATATCAGATGGTCCAGTACCATTTTATATCAGATGGTCCAGTACCATTTTATATCAGATGGTCCAGTACCATTTTATATCAGATGGTCCAGTACCATCTCATTTTATGTCAGATGGTCCAGTACCATTTCATTTTATATCAGATGGTCCAGTACCATTTCATTTTATGTCAGATGGTCCAGTACCATTTCATTTTATGTAAGGTGGTCCAGTACCATTTTATGTCACATGGTCCAGTATCATTTTATATCAGATGGTCCAGTACCATTTTATATCAGATGGTCCAGTACCATTTCATTTTATGTCAGATGGTCCAGTACCATTTCATTTTATGTCAGATGGTCTAGTACCATTTTATATCAGATGGTCCAGTACCATTTTATATCAGATGGTCCAGTACCATTTCATTTTATGTCAGATGGTCCAGTACCATTTTATATCAGATGGTCCAGTACCATTTCATTTTATGTCAGATGGTCCAGTACCATTTTATATCAGATGATCCAGTACCATTTTATATTAGATGGTCCAGTACCATTTTATGTCAGATGGTCCAGTACCATTTCATTTTATATCAGATGGTCCAGTACCATTTTATATCAGATGGTCCAGTACCATTTCATTTTATGTCAGATGGTCCAGTACCATTTCATTTTATATCAGATGGTCCAGTACCATTTCATTTTATATCAGATGGTCCAGTACCATTTCATTTTATATCAGATGGTCCAGTACCATTTCATTTTATATCAGATGGTCCAGTACCATTTTATATCAGATGGTCCAGTACCATTTTATATCAGATGGTCCAGTACCATTTCATTTTATGTCAGATGGTCCAGTACCATTTCATTTTATATCAGATGGTCCAGTACCATTTTATATCAGATGGTCCAGTACCATTTCATTTTATGTCAGATGGTCCAGTACCATTTCATTTTATATCAGATGGTCCAGTACCATTTCATTTTATATCAGATGGTCCAGTACCATTTCATTTTATATCAGATGGTCCAGTACCATTTTATATCAGATGGTCCAGTACCATTTTATATCAGATGGTCCAGTACCATTTTATATCAGATGGTCCAGTACCATTTTATATCAGATGGTCCAATACCATTTTATATCAGATGGTCCAGTACCATTTTATGTCAGATGGTCCAGTACCATTTCATTTTATGTCATATGGTCCAGTACCATTTCATTTTATATCAGATGGTCCAGTACCATTTTATGTCAGATGGTCCAGTACCATTTCTTTTTATATCAGATGGTCCATTTCATTTTATGTCAGATGGTCCAGTACCATTTTATATCAGATGGTCCAGTACCATTTCATTTTATATGAGATGGTCCAGTACCATTTCATTTTATATCAGATGGTCCAGTACCATTTTATATCAGATTGTCAAGTACCATTTTATATCAGTTGGTCCAGTACCATTTCATTTTATGTCAGGTGGTCCAGTACCATTTTATGTCAGATGGTCCAGTACCATTTTATGTCAGATGGTCCAGTACCATTTCATTGTATGTCAGATGGTCCAGTACCATTTCATTTTATGTCAGATGGTCCAGTACCATTTTATATCAGATGGTCCAGTACCATTTTATATCAGATGGTCCAGTACAATTTCATTTTATGTCAGATGGTCCAGTACCATTTCATTTTATGTCAGATGGTCCAGTACCATTTTATATCAGATGGTCCAGTACCATTTTATATCAGATGGTCCAGTACCATTTCATTGTATGTCAGATGGTCCAGTACCATTTTATATCAGATGGTCCAGTACCATTTTATATCAGATGGTCCAGTACCATTTTATATCAGATGGTCCAGTACCATTTCATTTTATGTCACATGGTCCAGTACCATTTCATTTTATATCAGATGGTCCAGTACCATTTCATTTTATATCAGATGGTCCAGTACCATTTTATATCAGATGGTCCAGTATCATTTTATATCAGATGGTCCAGTACCATTTCATTTTATGTCAGATGGTCCAGTACCATTTCATTTTATGTCAGATGGTCCAGTACCATTTCATTTTATATCAGATGGTCCAGTACCATTTTATATCAGATGGTCCAGTACCATTTTATATCAGATGGTCCAGTACCATTTCATTTTATATCAGATGGTCCAGTACCATTTCATTTTATGTCAGATGGTCCAGTACCATTTCATTTTATATCAGATGGTCCAGTACCATTTCATTTTATATCAGATGGTCCAGTACCATTTCATTTTATATCAGATGGTCCAGTACCATTTTATATCAGATGGTCCAGTACCATTTCATTTTATGTCAGATGGTCTAGTACCATTTCATTTTATATCAGATGGTCCAGTACCATTTCATTTTATGTCAGATGGTCCAGTACCATTTTATATCAGATGGTCCAGTACCATTTTATATCAGATGGTCCAGTACCATTTTATATCAGATGGTCCAGTACCATTTTATATCAGATGGTCCAGTACCATTTTATATCAGATGGTCCAGTACCATTTTATTTCAGATGGTCCAGTACCATTTTATATCAGATGGTCCAGTACCATTTTATGTCAGATGGTCCAGTACCATTTTATGTCAGATGGTCCAGTACCATTTTATATCAGATGGTCCAGTACCATTTTATATCAGATGGTCCAGTACCATTTTATGTCAGATGGTCCAGTACCATTTCATTTTATATCAGATGGTCCAGTACCATTTCATTTTATATCAGATGGTCCAGTACCATTTTATATCAGATGGTCCAGTACCATTTTATATCAGATGGTCCAGTACCATTTTATATCAGATGGTCCAGTACCATTTTATGTCAGATGGTCCAGTACCATTTCATTTTATATCAGATGGTCCAGTACCATTTCATTTTATATCAGATGGTCCAGTACCATTTTATATCAGATGGTCCAGTACCATTTTATATCAGATGGTCCAGTACCATTTTATATCAGATGGTCCAGTACCATCTCATTTTATGTCAGATGGTCCAGTACCATTTCATTTTATATCAGATGGTCCAGTACCATTTCATTTTATGTCAGATGGTCCAGTACCATTTCATTTTATGTAAGGTGGTCCAGTACCATTTTATGTCACATGGTCCAGTATCATTTTATATCAGATGGTCCAGTACCATTTTATATCAGATGGTCCAGTACCATTTCATTTTATGTCAGATGGTCCAGTACCATTTCATTTTATGTCAGATGGTCTAGTACCATTTTATATCAGATGGTCCAGTACCATTTTATATCAGATGGTCCAGTACCATTTCATTTTATGTCAGATGGTCCAGTACCATTTTATATCAGATGGTCCAGTACCATTTCATTTTATGTCAGATGGTCCAGTACCATTTTATATCAGATGATCCAGTACCATTTTATATTAGATGGTCCAGTACCATTTTATGTCAGATGGTCCAGTACCATTTCATTTTATATCAGATGGTCCAGTACCATTTTATATCAGATGGTCCAGTACCATTTCATTTTATGTCAGATGGTCCAGTACCATTTCATTTTATATCAGATGGTCCAGTACCATTTCATTTTATATCAGATGGTCCAGTACCATTTCATTTTATATCAGATGGTCCAGTACCATTTCATTTTATATCAGATGGTCCAGTACCATTTTATATCAGATGGTCCAGTACCATTTTATATCAGATGGTCCAGTACCATTTCATTTTATGTCAGATGGTCCAGTACCATTTCATTTTATATCAGATGGTCCAGTACCATTTTATATCAGATGGTCCAGTACCATTTCATTTTATGTCAGATGGTCCAGTACCATTTCATTTTATATCAGATGGTCCAGTACCATTTCATTTTATATCAGATGGTCCAGTACCATTTCATTTTATATCAGATGGTCCAGTACCATTTTATATCAGATGGTCCAGTACCATTTTATATCAGATGGTCCAGTACCATTTTATATCAGATGGTCCAGTACCATTTTATATCAGATGGTCCAATACCATTTTATATCAGATGGTCCAGTACCATTTTATGTCAGATGGTCCAGTACCATTTCATTTTATGTCATATGGTCCAGTACCATTTCATTTTATATCAGATGGTCCAGTACCATTTTATGTCAGATGGTCCAGTACCATTTCATTTTATATCAGATGGTCCATTTCATTTTATGTCAGATGGTCCAGTACCATTTTATATCAGATGGTCCAGTACCATTTCATTTTATATGAGATGGTCCAGTACCATTTCATTTTATATCAGATGGTCCAGTACCATTTTATATCAGATTGTCAAGTACCATTTTATATCAGTTGGTCCAGTACCATTTCATTTTATGTCAGGTGGTCCAGTACCATTTTATGTCAGATGGTCCAGTACCATTTTATGTCAGATGGTCCAGTACCATTTCATTGTATGTCAGATGGTCCAGTACCATTTCATTTTATGTCAGATGGTCCAGTACCATTTTATATCAGATGGTCCAGTACCATTTTATATCAGATGGTCCAGTACAATTTCATTTTATGTCAGATGGTCCAGTACCATTTCATTTTATGTCAGATGGTCCAGTACCATTTTATATCAGATGGTCCAGTACCATTTTATATCAGATGGTCCAGTACCATTTCATTGTATGTCAGATGGTCCAGTACCATTTTATATCAGATGGTCCAGTACCATTTTATATCAGATGGTCCAGTACCATTTTATATCAGATGGTCCAGTACCATTTCATTTTATGTCACATGGTCCAGTACCATTTCATTTTATATCAGATGGTCCAGTATCATTTCATTTTATATCAGATGGTCCAGTACCATTTCATATCAGATGGTCCAGTACCATTTTATATCAGATGGTCCAGTACCATTTTATATCAGATGGTCCAGTACCATTTCATTTTATATCAGATGGTCCAGTACCATTTCATTTTAAATCAGATGGTCCAGTACCATTTCATTTTTATGTCAGATGGTCCAGTACCATTTCATTTTATGTCAGATGGTCCAGTACCATTTCATTTTATGTCAGATGGTCCAGTACCATTTTATGTCAGATGGTCCAGTACCATTTTATATCAGATGGTCCAGTACCATTTTATATCAGATGGTCCAGTACCATTTTATATCAGATGGTCCAGTACCATTTCATTTTATGTCAGATGGTCCAGTACCATTTTATATCAGATGGTCCAGTACCATTTCATTTTATATCAGATGGTCCAGTACCATTTTATATCAGATGGTCCAGTACCATTTTATATCAGAAGGTCCATTACCATTTTATGTCAGATGGTCCAGTACCATTTTATGTCAGATGGTCCAGTATCATTGTATGTCAGATGGTCCAGTACCATTTTATATCAGATGGTCCAGTGCCATTTAATTTTTTGTCAGATGGTCCAGTACCATTTCATTTTATATCAGATGGTCCAGTACCATTTCATTTTATATCAGATGGTCCAGTACCATTTCATTTTATGTCAGATGGTCCAGTACCATTTCATTTTATGTCAGATGGTCCAGTACCATTTCATTTTATATCAGATGGTCCAGTACCATTTCATTTTATATCAGATGGTCCAGTACCATTTTATATCAGATGGTCCAGTACCATTTCATTTTATATCAGATGGTCCAGTACCATTTTATATCAGATGGTCCAGTACCATTTCATTTTATGTCAGATGGTCCAGTACCATTTCATTTTATATCAGATGGTCAAGTACCATTTCATTTTATATCAGATGGTCCAGTACCATTTTATATCAGATGGTCCAGTACCATTTTATATCAGATGGTCCAGTACCATTTTATATCAGATGGTCCAGTACCATTTTATATCAGATGGTCCAGTACCATTTTATATCAGATGGTCCAGTACCATTTTATGTCAGATGGTCCAGTACCATTTTATATCAGATGGTCCAGTACCATTTTATATCAGATGGTCCAGTACCATTTTATGTCAGATGGTCCAGTACCATTTCATTTTATATCAGATGGTCCAGTACCATTTCATTTTATATCAGATGGTCCAGTACCATTTTATATCAGATGGTCCAGTACCATTTCATTTTATGTCAGATGGTCCAGTACCATTTCATTTTATATCAGATGGTCAAGTACCATTTCATTTTATATCAGATGGTCCAGTACCATTTTATATCAGATGGTCCAGTACCATTTTATATCAGATGGTCCAGTACCATTTTATATCAGATGGTCCAGTACCATTTTATATCAGATGGTCCAGTACCATTTTATATCAGATGGTCCAGTACCATTTTATATCAGATGGTCCAGTACCATTTCATTTTATGTCAGATGGTCCAGTACCATTTCATTTTATGTCAGGTGGTCCAGTACCATTTTATGTCACATGGTCCAGTATCATTTTATATCAGATGGTCCAGTACCATTTTATATCAGATGGTCCAGTACCATTTCATTTTATGTCAGATGGTCCAGTACCATTTCATTTTATGTCAGATGGTCTAATACCATTTTATATCAGATGGTCCAGTACCATTTTATATCAGATGATCCAGTACCATTTTATATTAGATGGTCCAGTACCATTTTATGTCAGATGGTCCAGTACCATTTTATATCAGATGGTCCAGTACCATTTCATTTTATATCAGATGGTCCAGTACCATTTTATATCAGATGGTCCAGTACCATTTTATATTAGATGGTCCAGTACCATTTTATGTCAGATGGTCCAGTACCATTTTATATCAGATGGTCCAGTACCATTTCATTTTATATCAGATGGTCCAGTACCATTTTATGTCACATGGTCCAGTATCATTTTATATCAGATGGTCCAGTACCATTTTATATCAGATGGTCCAGTACCATTTTATATCAGATGGTCCAGTACCATTTCATTTTATATCAGATGGTCCAGTACCATTTCATTTTATGTCAGATGGTCCAGTACCATTTCATTTTATATCAGATGGTCCAGTACCATTTCATTTTATGTCAGATGGTCCAGTACCATTTCATTTTATGTCAGATGGTCCAGTACCATTTTATATCAGATGGTCCAGTACCATTTCATTTTATATCAGATGGTCCAGTACCATTTTATATCAGATGGTCCAGTACCATTTCATTTTATGTCAGATGGTCCAGTACCATTTCATTTTATATCAGATGGTCCAGTACCATTTCATTTTATGTCAGATGGTCCAGTACCATTTCATTTTATATCAGATGGTCCAGTACCATTTCATTTTATATCAGATGGTCCAGTACCATTTCATTTTATATCAGATGGTCCAGTACCATTTTATATCAGATGGTCCAGTACCATTTTATATCAGATGGTCCAGTACCATTTTATATCAGATGGTCCAGTACCATTTTATATCAGATGGTCCAGTACCATTTTATATCAGATGGTCCAGTACCATTTTATGTCAGATGGTCCAGTACCATTTCATTTTATGTCAGATGGTCCAGTACCATTTCATTTTATATCAGATGGTCCAGTACCATTTTATGTCAGATGGTCCAGTACCATTTCATTTTATATCAGATGGTCCATTTCATTTTATGTCAGATGGTCCAGTACCATTTTATATCAGATGGTCCAGTACCATTTCATTTTATATCAGATGGTCCAGTACCATTTCATTTTATATCAGATGGTCCAGTACCATTTCATTTTATATCAGATGGTCCAGTACCATTTCATATTATATCAGATGGTCCAGTACCATTTTATATCAGTTGGTCCAGTACCATTTCATTTTATGTCAGGTGGTCCAGGACCATTTTATGTCAGATGGTCCAGTACCATTTTATGTCAGATGGTCCAGTACCATTTCATTGTATGTCAGATGGTCCAGTACCATTTCATTTTATGTCAGATGGTCCAGTACCATTTTATATCAGATGGTCCAGTACCATTTCATTTTATGTCAGATGGTCCAGTATCATTTTATATCAGATGGTCCAGTACCATTTTATATCAGATGGTCCAGTACCATTTCATTTTATGTCAGATGGTCCAGTACCATTTTATATCAGATGGTCCAGTACCATTTCATTTTATGTCAGATGGTCCAGTACCATTTTATATCAGATGGTCCAGTACCATTTTATATCAGATGGTCCAGTACCATTTCATTGTATGTCAGATGGTCCAGTACCATTTTATATCAGATGGTTCAGTACCATTTTATATCAGATGGTCCAGTACCATTTCATTTTATGTCAGATGGTCCAGTATCATTTTATATCAGATGGTCCAGTACCATTTCATTTTATGTCACATGGTCCAGTACCATTTCATTTTATATCAGATGGTCCAGTACCATTTTATATCAGATGGTCCAGTACCATTTTATGTCAGATGGTCCAGTACCATTTTATGTCTGATGGTCCAGTACCATTTCATTTTATATCAGATGGTCCAGTACCATTTCATTTTATGTCAGATGGTCCAGTACTATTTTATATCAGATGGTCCAGTACCATTTTGTATCAGATGGTCCAGTACCATTTCGTTTTATGTCAGATGGTCAAGTACCATTTCATTTTATATCAGATGGTCCAGTACCATTTCGTTTTATATCAGATGGTCCAGTACCATTTTATATCAAATGGTCCAGTACCATTTCATTTTATGTCAGGTGGTCCAGTACCATTTAATTTTATGTCAGATGGTCCAGTACCATTTCATTTTATGTCAGATGGTCCAGTACCATTTTATATCAGATGGTCCAGTACCATTTTATATCAGTTGGTCCAGTACCATTTCATTTTATGTCAGGTGGTCCAGTTCCATTTTATGTCAGATGGTCCAGTACCATTTTATGTCAGATGGTCCAGTACCATTTCATTGTATGTCAGATGGTCCAGTACCATTTCATTTTATGTCAGATGGTCCAGTACCATTTTATATCAGATGGTCCAGTACCATTTTATGTCAGATGGTCCAGTACCATTTTATGTCAGATGGTCCAGTACCATTTCATTGTATGTCAGATGGTCCAGTACCATTTCATTTTATGTCAGGTGGTCCAGTACCATTTCATTTTATGTCAGATGGTCCAGTACCATTTCATTTTATGTCAGATGGTCCAGTACCATTTTATATCAGATGGTCCAGTACCATTTTATATCAGTTGGTCCAGTACCATTTCATTTTATGTCAGGTGGTCCAGTACCATTTTATGTCAGATGGTCCAGTACCATTTTATGTCAGATGGTCCAGTACCATTTCATTTTATGTCAGATGGTCCAGTACCATTTTATATCAGATGGTCCAGTACCATTTTATATCAGATGGTCCAGTACCATTTCATTTTATATCAGATGGTCCAGTACCATTTTATATCAGATGGTCCAGTACCATTTTATATCAGATGGTCCAGTACCATTTCATTTTATGTCACATGGTCCAGTACCATTTCATTTTATATCAGATGGTCCAGTACCATTTCATTTTATATCAGATGGTCCAGTACCATTTTATATCAGATGGTCCAGTATCATTTTATATCAGATGGTCCAGTACCATTTCATTTTATGTCAGATGGTCCAGTACCATTTCATTTTATGTCAGATGGTCCAGTACCATTTCATTTTATATCAGATGGTCCAGTACCATTTTATATCAGATGGTCCAGTACCATTTTATATCAGATGGTCCAGTACCATTTCATTTTATATCAGATGGTCCAGTACCATTTCATTTTATGTCAGATGGTCCAGTATCATTTCATTTTATATCAGATGGTCCAGTACCATTTCATATCAGATGGTCCAGTACCATTTTATATCAGATGGTCCAGTACCATTTCATTTTATATCAGATGGTCCAGTACCATTTCATTTTAAATCAGATGGTCCAGTACCATTTCATTTTATGTCAGATGGTCCAGTACCATTTCATTTTATGTCAGATGGTCCAGTACCATTTCATTTTATATCAGATGGTCCAGTACCATTTTATATCAGATGGTCCAGTACCATTTTATATCAGATGGTCCAGTACCATTTTATATCAGATGGTCCAGTACCATTTCATTGTATGTCAGATGGTCCAGTACCATTTCATTTTATATCAGATGGTCCAGTACCATTTTATATCAGATGGTCCAGTACCATTTCATTTTATGTCAGATGGTCCAGTACCATTTCATTTTATATCAGATGGTCAAGTACCATTTCATTTTATATCAGATGGTCCAGTACCATTTTATATCAGATGGTCCAGTACCATTTTATATCAGATGGTCCAGTACCATTTTATATCAGATGGTCCAGTACCATTTTATATCAGATGGTCCAGTACCATTTTATATCAGATGGTCCAGTACCATTTTATATCAGATGGTCCAGTACCATTTTATATCAGATGGTCCAGTACCATTTCATTTTATGTCAGATGGTCCAGTACCATTTCATTTTATGTCAGGTGGTCCAGTACCATTTTATGTCACATGGTCCAGTATCATTTTATATCAGATGGTCCAGTACCATTTTATATCAGATGGTCCAGTACCATTTCATTTTATGTCAGATGGTCCAGTACCATTTCATTTTATGTCAGATGGTCTAATACCATTTTATATCAGATGGTCCAGTACCATTTTATATCAGATGATCCAGTACCATTTTATATTAGATGGTCCAGTACCATTTTATGTCAGATGGTCCAGTACCATTTTATATCAGATGGTCCAGTACCATTTCATTTTATATCAGATGGTCCAGTACCATTTTATATCAGATGGTCCAGTACCATTTTATATTAGATGGTCCAGTACCATTTTATGTCAGATGGTCCAGTACCATTTTATATCAGATGGTCCAGTACCATTTCATTTTATATCAGATGGTCCAGTACCATTTTATGTCACATGGTCCAGTATCATTTTATATCAGATGGTCCAGTACCATTTTATATCAGATGGTCCAGTACCATTTTATATCAGATGGTCCAGTACCATTTCATTTTATATCAGATGGTCCAGTACCATTTCATTTTATGTCAGATGGTCCAGTACCATTTCATTTTATATCAGATGGTCCAGTACCATTTCATTTTATGTCAGATGGTCCAGTACCATTTCATTTTATGTCAGATGGTCCAGTACCATTTTATATCAGATGGTCCAGTACCATTTCATTTTATATCAGATGGTCCAGTACCATTTTATATCAGATGGTCCAGTACCATTTCATTTTATGTCAGATGGTCCAGTACCATTTCATTTTATATCAGATGGTCCAGTACCATTTCATTTTATGTCAGATGGTCCAGTACCATTTCATTTTATATCAGATGGTCCAGTACCATTTCATTTTATATCAGATGGTCCAGTACCATTTCATTTTATATCAGATGGTCCAGTACCATTTTATATCAGATGGTCCAGTACCATTTTATATCAGATGGTCCAGTACCATTTTATATCAGATGGTCCAGTACCATTTTATATCAGATGGTCCAGTACCATTTTATATCAGATGGTCCAGTACCATTTTATGTCAGATGGTCCAGTACCATTTCATTTTATGTCAGATGGTCCAGTACCATTTCATTTTATATCAGATGGTCCAGTACCATTTTATGTCAGATGGTCCAGTACCATTTCATTTTATATCAGATGGTCCATTTCATTTTATGTCAGATGGTCCAGTACCATTTTATATCAGATGGTCCAGTACCATTTCATTTTATATCAGATGGTCCAGTACCATTTCATTTTATATCAGATGGTCCAGTACCATTTCATTTTATATCAGATGGTCCAGTACCATTTCATATTATATCAGATGGTCCAGTACCATTTTATATCAGTTGGTCCAGTACCATTTCATTTTATGTCAGGTGGTCCAGTACCATTTTATGTCAGATGGTCCAGTACCATTTTATGTCAGATGGTCCAGTACCATTTCATTGTATGTCAGATGGTCCAGTACCATTTCATTTTATGTCAGATGGTCCAGTACCATTTCATTGTATGTCAGATGGTCCAGTACCATTTCATTTTATGTCAGATGGTCCAGTACCATTTTATATCAGATGGTCCAGTACCATTTTATATCAGATGGTCCAGTACCATTTCATTGTATGTCAGATGGTCCAGTACCATTTTATATCAGATGGTTCAGTACCATTTTATATCAGATGGTCCAGTACCATTTCATTTTATGTCAGATGGTCCAGTATCATTTTATATCAGATGGTCCAGTACCATTTCATTTTATGTCACATGGTCCAGTACCATTTCATTTTATATCAGATGGTCCAGTACCATTTTATATCAGATGGTCCAGTACCATTTTATGTCAGATGGTCCAGTACCATTTTATGTCTGATGGTCCAGTACCATTTCATTTTATATCAGATGGTCCAGTACCATTTCATTTTATGTCAGATGGTCCAGTACTATTTTATATCAGATGGTCCAGTACCATTTTGTATCAGATGGTCCAGTACCATTTCGTTTTATGTCAGATGGTCAAGTACCATTTCATTTTATATCAGATGGTCCAGTACCATTTCGTTTTATATCAGATGGTCCAGTACCATTTTATATCAAATGGTCCAGTACCATTTCATTTTATGTCAGGTGGTCCAGTACCATTTAATTTTATGTCAGATGGTCCAGTACCATTTCATTTTATGTCAGATGGTCCAGTACCATTTTATATCAGATGGTCCAGTACCATTTTATATCAGTTGGTCCAGTACCATTTCATTTTATGTCAGGTGGTCCAGTTCCATTTTATGTCAGATGGTCCAGTACCATTTTATGTCAGATGGTCCAGTACCATTTCATTGTATGTCAGATGGTCCAGTACCATTTCATTTTATGTCAGATGGTCCAGTACCATTTTATATCAGATGGTCCAGTACCATTTTATGTCAGATGGTCCAGTACCATTTTATGTCAGATGGTCCAGTACCATTTCATTGTATGTCAGATGGTCCAGTACCATTTCATTTTATGTCAGGTGGTCCAGTACCATTTCATTTTATGTCAGATGGTCCAGTACCATTTCATTTTATGTCAGATGGTCCAGTACCATTTTATATCAGATGGTCCAGTACCATTTTATATCAGTTGGTCCAGTACCATTTCATTTTATGTCAGGTGGTCCAGTACCATTTTATGTCAGATGGTCCAGTACCATTTTATGTCAGATGGTCCAGTACCATTTCATTTTATGTCAGATGGTCCAGTACCATTTTATATCAGATGGTCCAGTACCATTTTATATCAGATGGTCCAGTACCATTTCATTGTATGTCAGATGGTCCAGTACCATTTCATTTTATATCAGATGGTCCAGTACCATTTTATATCAGATGGTCCAGTACCATTTTATATCAGATGGTCCAGTACCATTTCATTTTATGTCACATGGTCCAGTACCATTTCATTTTATATCAGATGGTCCAGTACCATTTCATTTTATATCAGATGGTCCAGTACCATTTTATATCAGATGGTCCAGTATCATTTTATATCAGATGGTCCAGTACCATTTCATTTTATGTCAGATGGTCCAGTACCATTTCATTTTATGTCAGATGGTCCAGTACCATTTCATTTTATATCAGATGGTCCAGTACCATTTTATATCAGATGGTCCAGTACCATTTTATATCAGATGGTCCAGTACCATTTCATTTTATATCAGATGGTCCAGTACCATTTCATTTTATGTCAGATGGTCCAGTATCATTTCATTTTATATCAGATGGTCCAGTACCATTTCATATCAGATGGTCCAGTACCATTTTATATCAGATGGTCCAGTACCATTTCATTTTATATCAGATGGTCCAGTACCATTTCATTTTAAATCAGATGGTCCAGTACCATTTCATTTTATGTCAGATGGTCCAGTACCATTTCATTTTATGTCAGATGGTCCAGTACCATTTCATTTTATATCAGATGGTCCAGTACCATTTTATATCAGATGGTCCAGTACCATTTTATATCAGATGGTCCAGTACCATTTCATTTTATGTCAGATGGTCCAGTACCATTTTATATCAGATGGTCCAGTACCATTTCATTTTATATCAGATGGTCCAGTACCATTTTATATCAGATGGTCCAGTACCATTTTATATCAGAAGGTCCATTACCATTTTATGTCAGATGGTCCAGTACCATTTTATGTCAGATGGTCCAGTATCATTGTATGTCAGATGGTCCAGTACCATTTTATATCAGATGGTCCAGTACCATTTAATTTTTTGTCAGATGGTCCAGTACCATTTCATTTTATATCAGATGGTCCAGTACCATTTCATTTTATATCAGATGGTCCAGTACCATTTCATTTTATATCAGATGGTCCAGTACCATTTTATATCAGATGGTCCAGTACCATTTCATTTTATATCAGATGGTCCAGTACCATTTCATTTTATGTCAGATGGTCCAGTACCATTTCATTTTATATCAGATGGTCAAGTACCATTTCATTTTATATCAGATGGTCCAGTACCATTTTATATCAGATGGTCCAGTACCATTTTATATCAGATGGTCCAGTACCATTTTATATCAGATGGTCCAGTACCATTTTATATCAGATGGTCCAGTACCATTTTATATCAGATGGTCCAGTACCATTTTATATCAGATGGTCCAGTACCATTTTATGTCAGATGGTCCAGTACCATTTTATGTCAGATGGTCCAGTACCATTTTATATCAGATGGTCCAGTACCATTTTATATCAGATGGTCCAGTACCATTTTATGTCAGATGGTCCAGTACCATTTCATTTTATATCAGATGGTCCAGTACCATTTCATTTTATATCAGATGGTCCAGTACCATTTTATATCAGATGGTCCAGTACCATTTTATATCAGATGGTCCAGTACCATTTTATATCAGATGGTCCAGTACCATTTTATTTTATGTCAGATGGTCCAGTACCATTTCATTTTATGTCAGGTGGTCCAGTACCATTTTATGTCACATGGTCCAGTATCATTTTATATCAGATGGTCCAGTACCATTTTATATCAGATGGTCCAGTACCATTTCATTTTATGTCAGATGGTCCAGTACCATTTCATTTTATGTCAGATGGTCCAGTACCATTTTATATTAGATGGTCCAGTACCATTTTATGTCAGATGGTCCAGTACCATTTTATGTCAGATGGTCCAGTACCATTTCATTGTATGTCAGATGGTCCAGTACCATTTCATTTTATGTCAGGTGGTCCAGTACCATTTCATTTTATGTCAGATGGTCCAGTACCATTTCATTTTATGTCAGATGGTCCAGTACCATTTTATATCAGATGGTCCAGTACCATTTTATATCAGTTGGTCCAGTACCATTTCATTTTATGTCAGGTGGTCCAGTACCATTTTATGTCAGATGGTCCAGTACCATTTTATGTCAGATGGTCCAGTACCATTTCATTTTATGTCAGATGGTCCAGTACCATTTTATATCAGATGGTCCAGTACCATTTTATATCAGATGGTCCAGTACCATTTCATTGTATGTCAGATGGTCCAGTACCATTTCATTTTATATCAGATGGTCCAGTACCATTTTATATCAGATGGTCCAGTACCATTTCATTTTATGTCACATGGTCCAGTACCATTTCATTTTATATCAGATGGTCCAGTACCATTTCATTTTATATCAGATGGTCCAGTACCATTTTATATCAGATGGTCCAGTATCATTTTATATCAGATGGTCCAGTACCATTTCATTTTATGTCAGATGGTCCAGTACCATTTCATTTTATGTCAGATGGTCCAGTACCATTTCATTTTATATCAGATGGTCCAGTACCATTTTATATCAGATGGTCCAGTACCATTTTATATCAGATGGTCCAGTACCATTTTATATCAGATGGTCCAGTACCATTTCATTTTATATCAGATGGTCCAGTACCATTTCATTTTATGTCAGATGGTCCAGTATCATTTCATTTTATATCAGATGGTCCAGTACCATTTCATATCAGATGGTCCAGTACCATTTTATATCAGATGGTCCAGTACCATTTCATTTTATATCAGATGGTCCAGTACCATTTCATTTTAAATCAGATGGTCCAGTACCATTTCATTTTATGTCAGATGGTCCAGTACCATTTCATTTTATGTCAGATGGTCCAGTACCATTTCATTTTATGTCAGATGGTCCAGTACCATTTTATATCAGATGGTCCAGTACCATTTTATATCAGATGGTCCAGTACCATTTTATATCAGATGGTCCAGTACCATTTCATTTTATGTCAGATGGTCCAGTACCATTTTATATCAGATGGTCCAGTACCATTTCATTTTATGTCAGATGGTCCAGTACCATTTTATATCAGATGGTCCAGTACCATTTCATTTTATATCAGATGGTCCAGTACCATTTTATATCAGATGGTCCAGTACCATTTTATGTCAGAAGGTCCATTACCATTTTATGTCAGATGGTCCAGTACCATTTTATGTCAGATGGTCCAGTATCATTGTATGTCAGATGGTCCAGTACCATTTTATATCAGATGGTCCAGTACCATTTCATTTTATGTCAGATGGTCCAGTACCATTTCATTTTATATCAGATGGTCCAGTACCATTTCATTTTATGTCAGATGGTCCAGTACCATTTCATTTTATATCAGATGGTCAAGTACCATTTCATTTTATATCAGATGGTCCAGTACCATTTTATATCAGATGGTCCAGTACCATTTTATATCAGATGGTCCAGTACCATTTTATATCAGATGGTCCAGTACCATTTTATATCAGATGGTCCAGTACCATTTTATATCAGATGGTCCAGTACCATTTTATGTCAGATGGTCCAGTACCATTTCATTTTATATCAGATGGTCCAGTACCATTTCATTTTATATCAGATGGTCCAGTACCATTTTATATCAGATGGTCCAGTACCATTTTATATCAGATGGTCCAGTACCATTTTATATCAGATGGTCCAGTACCATTTTATATCAGATGGTCCAGTACCATTTCATTTTATGTCAGATGGTCCAGTACCATTTCATTTTATATCAGATGGTCCAGTACCATTTTATGTCACATGGTCCAGTATCATTTTATATCAGATGGTCCTGTACCATTTTATATCAGATGGTCCAGTGCCATTTCATTTTATGTCAGATGGTCCAGTACCATTTCATTTTATATCAGATGGTCCAGTACCATTTCATTTTATATCAGATGGTCCAGTACCATTTCATTTTATGTCAGATGGTCCAGTACCATTTCATTTTATATCAGATGGTCCAGTACCATTTCATTTTATATCAGATGGTCCAGTACCATTTCATTTTATATCAGATGGTCCAGTACCATTTTATATCAGATGGTCCAGTACCATTTTATATCAGATGGTCCAGTACCATTTTATATCAGATGGTCCAGTACCATTTTATATCAGATGGTCCAGTACCATTTTATATCAGATGGTCCAGTACCATTTTATATCAGATGGTCCAGTACCATTTCATTTTATGTCAGATGGTCCAGTACCATTTCATTTTATATCAGATGGTCCAGTACCATTTTATGTCAGATGGTCCAGTACCATTTCATTTTATATCAGATGGTCCATTTCATTTTATGTCAGATGGTCCAGTACCATTTTATATCAGATGGTCCAGTACCATTTCATTTTATATCAGATGGTCCAGTACCATTTTATATCAGATTGTCCAGTACCATTTAATTTTATATCAGATGGTCCAGTACCATTTTATATCAGATGGTCCAGTACCATTTTATATCAGATGGTCCAGTACCATTTTATGTCAGATGGTCCAGTACCATTTTATATCAGATGGTCCAGTACCATTTCATTTTATATCAGATGGTCCAGTACCATTTCATTTTATATCAGATGGTCCAGTACCATTTTATGTCAGATGGTCCAGTACCATTTTATGTCAGATGGTCCAGTACCATTTTATGTCAGATGGTCCAGTACCATTTTATATCAGATGGTCCAGTACCATTTTATGTCAGATGGTCCAGTACCATTTTATATCAGATGGTCCAGTACCATTTCATTTTATATCAGATGGTCCAGTACCATTTTATATCAGTTGGTCCAGTACCATTTCATTTTATGTCAGGTGGTCCAGTACCATTTTATGTCAGATGGTCCAGTACCATTTTATGTCAGATGGTCCAGTACCATTTCATTGTATGTCAGATGGTCCAGTACCATTTCATTTTATATCAGATGGTCCAGTACCATTTTATATCAGATGGTCCAGTACCATTTTATATCAGATGGTCCAGTACCATTTCATTTTATGTCAGATGGTCCAGTACCATTTCATTTTATGTCAGATGGTCCAGTACCATTTTATATCAGATGGTCCAGTACCATTTTATATCAGATGGTCCAGTACCATTTCATTTTATATCAGATGGTCCAGTACCATTTCATTGTATGTCAGATGGTCCAGTACCATTTTATATCAGATGGTCCAGTACCATTTCATTGTATGTCAGATGGTCCAGTACCCTTTTATATCAGATGGTCCAGTACCATTTTATATCAGATGGTCAAGTATCATTTTATATCAGATGGTCCAGTACCATTTTATATCAGATGGTCCAGTACCATTTTATGTCAGATGGTCCAGTACCATTTCATTTTATATCAGATGGTCCAGTACCATTTCATTTTATATCAGATGGTCCAGTACCATTTCATTTTATGTCAGATGGTCCAGTATCATTTCATTTTATATCAGATGGTCCAGTACCATTTCATATCAGATGGTCCAGTACCATTTTATATCAGATGGTCCAGTACCATTTTATATCAGATGGTCCAGTACCATTTTATATCAGATGGTCCAGTACCATTTTATATCAGATGGTCCAGTACCATTTTATATCAGATGGTCCAGTACCATTTTATGTCAGATGGTCCAGTACCATTTCATTTTATGTCAGATGGTCCAGTACCATTTCATTTTATATCAGATGGTCCAGTACCATTTTATGTCAGATGGTCCAGTACCATTTCATTTTATATCAGATGGTCCATTTCATTTTATGTCAGATGGTCCAGTACCATTTTATATCAGATGGTCCAGTACCATTTCATTTTATATCAGATGGTCCAGTACCATTTCATTTTATATCAGATGGTCCAGTACCATTTCATTTTATATCAGATGGTCCAGTACCATTTCATATTATATCAGATGGTCCAGTACCATTTTATATCAGTTGGTCCAGTACCATTTCATTTTATGTCAGGTGGTCCAGTACCATTTTATGTCAGATGGTCCAGTACCATTTTATGTCAGATGGTCCAGTACCATTTCATTGTATGTCAGATGGTCCAGTACCATTTCATTTTATGTCAGATGGTCCAGTACCATTTTATATCAGATGGTCCAGTACCATTTCATTTTATGTCAGATGGTCCAGTATCATTTTATATCAGATGGTCCAGTACCATTTTATATCAGATTGTCCAGTACCATTTCATTTTATGTCAGATGGTCCAGTACCATTTTATATCAGATGGTCCAGTACCATTTCATTTTATGTCAGATGGTCCAGTACCATTTTATATCAGATGGTCCAGTACCATTTTATATCAGATGGTCCAGTACCATTTCATTGTATGTCAGATGGTCCAGTACCATTTTATATCAGATGGTTCAGTACCATTTTATATCAGATGGTCCAGTACCATTTCATTTTATGTCAGATGGTCCAGTATCATTTTATATCAGATGGTCCAGTACCATTTCATTTTATGTCACATGGTCCAGTACCATTTCATTTTATATCAGATGGTCCAGTACCATTTTATATCAGATGGTCCAGTACCATTTTATGTCAGATGGTCCAGTACCATTTTATGTCTGATGGTCCAGTACCATTTCATTTTATATCAGATGGTCCAGTACCATTTCATTTTATGTCACATGGTCCAGTACCATTTCATTTTATATCAGATGGTCCAGTACCATTTTATATCAGATGGTCCAGTACCATTTCGTTTTATGTCAGATGGTCAAGTACCATTTCATTTTATATCAGATGGTCCAGTACCATTTCGTTTTATATCAGATGGTCCAGTACCATTTTATATCAAATGGTCCAGTACCATTTCATTTTATGTCAGGTGGTCCAGTACCATTTAATTTTATGTCAGATGGTCCAGTACCATTTCATTTTATGTCAGATGGTCCAGTACCATTTTATATCAGATGGTCCAGTACCATTTTATATCAGTTGGTCCAGTACCATTTCATTTTATGTCAGGTGGTCCAGTTCCATTTTATGTCAGATGGTCCAGTACCATTTTATGTCAGATGGTCCAGTACCATTTCATTGTATGTCAGATGGTCCAGTACCATTTCATTTTATGTCAGATGGTCCAGTACCATTTTATATCAGATGGTCCAGTACCATTTTATGTCAGATGGTCCAGTACCATTTTATGTCAGATGGTCCAGTACCATTTCATTGTATGTCAGATGGTCCAGTACCATTTCATTTTATGTCAGGTGGTCCAGTACCATTTCATTTTATGTCAGATGGTCCAGTACCATTTCATTTTATGTCAGATGGTCCAGTACCATTTTATATCAGATGGTCCAGTACCATTTTATATCAGTTGGTCCAGTACCATTTCATTTTATGTCAGGTGGTCCAGTACCATTTTATGTCAGATGGTCCAGTACCATTTTATGTCAGATGGTCCAGTACCATTTCATTTTATGTCAGATGGTCCAGTACCATTTTATATCAGATGGTCCAGTACCATTTTATATCAGATGGTCCAGTACCATTTCATTGTATGTCAGATGGTCCAGTACCATTTCATTTTATATCAGATGGTCCAGTACCATTTTATATCAGATGGTCCAGTACCATTTTATATCAGATGGTCCAGTACCATTTCATTTTATGTCACATGGTCCAGTACCATTTCATTTTATATCAGATGGTCCAGTACCATTTCATTTTATATCAGATGGTCCAGTACCATTTTATATCAGATGGTCCAGTATCATTTTATATCAGATGGTCCAGTACCATTTCATTTTATGTCAGATGGTCCAGTACCATTTCATTTTATGTCAGATGGTCCAGTACCATTTCATTTTATATCAGATGGTCCAGTACCATTTTATATCAGATGGTCCAGTACCATTTTATATCAGATGGTCCAGTACCATTTCATTTTATATCAGATGGTCCAGTACCATTTCATTTTATGTCAGATGGTCCAGTATCATTTCATTTTATATCAGATGGTCCAGTACCATTTCATATCAGATGGTCCAGTACCATTTTATATCAGATGGTCCAGTACCATTTCATTTTATATCAGATGGTCCAGTACCATTTCATTTTAAATCAGATGGTCCAGTACCATTTCATTTTATGTCAGATGGTCCAGTACCATTTCATTTTATGTCAGATGGTCCAGTACCATTTCATTTTATATCAGATGGTCCAGTACCATTTTATATCAGATGGTCCAGTACCATTTTATATCAGATGGTCCAGTACCATTTCATTTTATGTCAGATGGTCCAGTACCATTTTATATCAGATGGTCCAGTACCATTTCATTTTATATCAGATGGTCCAGTACCATTTTATATCAGATGGTCCAGTACCATTTTATATCAGAAGGTCCATTACCATTTTATGTCAGATGGTCCAGTACCATTTTATGTCAGATGGTCCAGTATCATTGTATGTCAGATGGTCCAGTACCATTTTATATCAGATGGTCCAGTACCATTTAATTTTTTGTCAGATGGTCCAGTACCATTTCATTTTATATCAGATGGTCCAGTACCATTTCATTTTATATCAGATGGTCCAGTACCATTTCATTTTATATCAGATGGTCCAGTACCATTTTATATCAGATGGTCCAGTACCATTTCATTTTATATCAGATGGTCCAGTACCATTTCATTTTATGTCAGATGGTCCAGTACCATTTCATTTTATATCAGATGGTCAAGTACCATTTCATTTTATATCAGATGGTCCAGTACCATTTTATATCAGATGGTCCAGTACCATTTTATATCAGATGGTCCAGTACCATTTTATATCAGATGGTCCAGTACCATTTTATATCAGATGGTCCAGTACCATTTTATATCAGATGGTCCAGTACCATTTTATATCAGATGGTCCAGTACCATTTTATGTCAGATGGTCCAGTACCATTTTATGTCAGATGGTCCAGTACCATTTTATATCAGATGGTCCAGTACCATTTTATATCAGATGGTCCAGTACCATTTTATGTCAGATGGTCCAGTACCATTTCATTTTATATCAGATGGTCCAGTACCATTTCATTTTATATCAGATGGTCCAGTACCATTTTATATCAGATGGTCCAGTACCATTTTATATCAGATGGTCCAGTACCATTTTATATCAGATGGTCCAGTACCATTTTATTTTATGTCAGATGGTCCAGTACCATTTCATTTTATGTCAGGTGGTCCAGTACCATTTTATGTCACATGGTCCAGTATCATTTTATATCAGATGGTCCAGTACCATTTTATATCAGATGGTCCAGTACCATTTCATTTTATGTCAGATGGTCCAGTACCATTTCATTTTATGTCAGATGGTCCAGTACCATTTTATATCAGATGGTCCAGTACCATTTTATGTCAGATGGTCCAGTACCATTTTATGTCAGATGGTCCAGTACCATTTCATTGTATGTCAGATGGTCCAGTACCATTTCATTTTATGTCAGGTGGTCCAGTACCATTTCATTTTATGTCAGATGGTCCAGTACCATTTCATTTTATGTCAGATGGTCCAGTACCATTTTATATCAGATGGTCCAGTACCAATTTATATCAGTTGGTCCAGTACCATTTCATTTTATGTCAGGTGGTCCAGTACCATTTTATGTCAGATGGTCCAGTACCATTTTATGTCAGATGGTCCAGTACCATTTCATTTTATGTCAGATGGTCCAGTACCATTTTATATCAGATGGTCCAGTACCATTTTATATCAGATGGTCCAGTACCATTTCATTGTATGTCAGATGGTCCAGTACCATTTCATTTTATATCAGATGGTCCAGTACCATTTTATATCAGATGGTCCAGTACCATTTCATTTTATGTCACATGGTCCAGTACCATTTCATTTTATATCAGATGGTCCAGTACCATTTCATTTTATATCAGATGGTCCAGTACCATTTTATATCAGATGGTCCAGTATCATTTTATATCAGATGGTCCAGTACCATTTCATTTTATGTCAGATGGTCCAGTACCATTTCATTTTATGTCAGATGGTCCAGTACCATTTCATTTTATATCAGATGGTCCAGTACCATTTTATATCAGATGGTCCAGTACCATTTTATATCAGATGGTCCAGTACCATTTTATATCAGATGGTCCAGTACCATTTTATATCAGATGGTCCAGTACCATTTTATGTCAGATGGTCCAGTACCATTTTATGTCAGATGGTCCAGTACCATTTTATATCAGATGGTCCAGTACCATTTTATATCAGATGGTCCAGTACCATTTTATGTCAGATGGTCCAGTACCATTTCATTGTATATCAGATGGTCCAGTACCATTTCATTTTATATCAGATGGTCCAGTACCATTTTATATCAGATGGTCCAGTACCATTTTATATCAGATGGTCCAGTACCATTTTATATCAGATGGTCCAGTACCATTTTATTTTATGTCAGATGGTCCAGTACCATTTCATTTTATGTCAGGTGGTCCAGTACCATTTTATGTCACATGGTCCAGTATCATTTTATATCAGATGGTCCAGTACCATTTTATATCAGATGGTCCAGTACCATTTCATTTTATGTCAGATGGTCCAGTACCATTTCATTTTATGTCAGATGGTCCAGTACCATTTTATATCAGATGGTCCAGTACCATTTTATGTCAGATGGTCCAGTACCATTTTATGTCAGATGGTCCAGTACCATTTCATTGTATGTCAGATGGTCCAGTACCATTTCATTTTATGTCAGGTGGTCCAGTACCATTTCATTTTATGTCAGATGGTCCAGTACCATTTCATTTTATGTCAGATGGTCCAGTACCATTTTATATCAGATGGTCCAGTACCATTTTATATCAGTTGGTCCAGTACCATTTCATTTTATGTCAGGTGGTCCAGTACCATTTTATGTCAGATGGTCCAGTACCATTTTATGTCAGATGGTCCAGTACCATTTCATTTTATGTCAGATGGTCCAGTACCATTTTATATCAGATGGTCCAGTACCATTTTATATCAGATGGTCCAGTACCATTTCATTGTATGTCAGATGGTCCAGTACCATTTCATTTTATATCAGATGGTCCAGTACCATTTTATATCAGATGGTCCAGTACCATTTCATTTTATGTCACATGGTCCAGTACCATTTCATTTTATATCAGATGGTCCAGTACCATTTCATTTTATATCAGATGGTCCAGTACCATTTTATATCAGATGGTCCAGTATCATTTTATATCAGATGGTCCAGTACCATTTCATTTTATGTCAGATGGTCCAGTACCATTTCATTTTATGTCAGATGGTCCAGTACCATTTCATTTTATATCAGATGGTCCAGTACCATTTTATATCAGATGGTCCAGTACCATTTTATATCAGATGGTCCAGTACCATTTTATATCAGATGGTCCAGTACCATTTCATTTTATATCAGATGGTCCAGTACCATTTCATTTTATGTCAGATGGTCCAGTATTTTTTCATTTTATATCAGATGGTCCAGTACCATTTCATATCAGATGGTCCAGTACCATTTCATTTTAAATCAGATGGTCCAGTACCATTTCATTTTATGTCAGATGGTCCAGTACCATTTCATTTTATGTCAGATGGTCCAGTACCATTTCATTTTATGTCAGATGGTCCAGTACCATTTTATATCAGATGGTCCAGTACCATTTTATATCAGATGGTCCAGTACCATTTTATATCAGATGGTCCAGTACCATTTCATTTTATGTCAGATGGTCCAGTACCATTTTATATCAGATGGTCCAGTACCATTTCATTTTATGTCAGATGGTCCAGTACCATTTTATATCAGATGGTCCAGTACCATTTCATTTTATATCAGATGGTCCAGTACCATTTTATATCAGATGGTCCAGTACCATTTTATGTCAGAAGGTCCATTACCATTTTATGTCAGATGGTCCAGTACCATTTTATGTCAGATGGTCCAGTATCATTGTATGTCAGATGGTCCAGTACCATTTTATATCAGATGGTCCAGTACCATTTCATTTTATGTCAGATGGTCCAGTACCATTTCATTTTATATCAGATGGTCCAGTACCATTTCATTTTATGTCAGATGGTCCAGTACCATTTCATTTTATATCAGATGGTCAAGTACCATTTCATTTTATATCAGATGGTCCAGTACCATTTTATATCAGATGGTCCAGTACCATTTTATATCAGATGGTCCAGTACCATTTTATATCAGATGGTCCAGTACCATTTTATATCAGATGGTCCAGTACCATTTTATATCAGATGGTCCAGTACCATTTTATGTCAGATGGTCCAGTACCATTTCATTTTATATCAGATGGTCCAGTACCATTTCATTTTATATCAGATGGTCCAGTACCATTTTATATCAGATGGTCCAGTACCATTTTATATCAGATGGTCCAGTACCATTTTATATCAGATGGTCCAGTACCATTTTATATCAGATGGTCCAGTACCATTTCATTTTATGTCAGATGGTCCAGTACCATTTCATTTTATATCAGATGGTCCAGTACCATTTTATGTCACATGGTCCAGTATCATTTTATATCAGATGGTCCTGTACCATTTTATATCAGATGGTCCAGTACCATTTCATTTTATGTCAGATGGTCCAGTACCATTTCATTTTATATCAGATGGTCCAGTACCATTTCATTTTATATCAGATGGTCCAGTACCATTTCATTTTATGTCAGATGGTCCAGTACCATTTCATTTTATATCAGATGGTCCAGTACCATTTCATTTTATATCAGATGGTCCAGTACCATTTCATTTTATATCAGATGGTCCAGTACCATTTTATATCAGATGGTCCAGTACCATTTTATATCAGATGGTCCAGTACCATTTTATATCAGATGGTCCAGTACCATTTTATATCAGATGGTCCAGTACCATTTTATATCAGATGGTCCAGTACCATTTTATATCAGATGGTCCAGTACCATTTCATTTTATGTCAGATGGTCCAGTACCATTTCATTTTATGTCAGGTGGTCCAGTACCATTTTATGTCACATGGTCCAGTATCATTTTATATCAGATGGTCCAGTACCATTTTATATCAGATGGTCCAGTACCATTTCATTTTATGTCAGATGGTCCAGTACCATTTCATTTTATGTCAGATGGTCCAGTACCATTTTATATCAGATGGTCCAGTACCATTTTATGTCAGATGGTCCAGTACCATTTTATGTCAGATGGTCCAGTACCATTTCATTGTATGTCAGATGGTCCAGTACCATTTCATTTTATGTCAGGTGGTCCAGTACCATTTCATTTTATGTCAGATGGTCCAGTACCATTTCATTTTATGTCAGATGGTCCAGTACCATTTTATATCAGATGGTCCAGTACCATTTTATATCAGTTGGTCCAGTACCATTTCATTTTATGTCAGGTGGTCCAGTACCATTTTATGTCAGATGGTCCAGTACCATTTTATGTCAGATGGTCCAGTACCATTTCATTTTATGTCAGATGGTCCAGTACCATTTTATATCAGATGGTCCAGTACCATTTTATATCAGATGGTCCAGTACCATTTCATTGTATGTCAGATGGTCCAGTACCATTTCATTTTATATCAGATGGTCCAGTACCATTTTATATCAGATGGTCCAGTACCATTTCATTTTATGTCACATGGTCCAGTACCATTTCATTTTATATCAGATGGTCCAGTACCATTTCATTTTATATCAGATGGTCCAGTACCATTTTATATCAGATGGTCCAGTATCATTTTATATCAGATGGTCCAGTACCATTTCATTTTATGTCAGATGGTCCAGTACCATTTCATTTTATGTCAGATGGTCCAGTACCATTTCATTTTATATCAGATGGTCCAGTACCATTTTATATCAGATGGTCCAGTACCATTTTATATCAGATGGTCCAGTACCATTTTATATCAGATGGTCCAGTACCATTTTATATCAGATGGTCCAGTACCATTTTATGTCAGATGGTCCAGTACCATTTTATGTCAGATGGTCCAGTACCATTTTATATCAGATGGTCCAGTACCATTTTATATCAGATGGTCCAGTACCATTTTATGTCAGATGGTCCAGTACCATTTCATTGTATATCAGATGGTCCAGTACCATTTCATTTTATATCAGATGGTCCAGTACCATTTTATATCAGATGGTCCAGTACCATTTTATATCAGATGGTCCAGTACCATTTTATATCAGATGGTCCAGTACCATTTTATTTTATGTCAGATGGTCCAGTACCATTTCATTTTATGTCAGGTGGTCCAGTACCATTTTATGTCACATGGTCCAGTATCATTTTATATCAGATGGTCCAGTACCATTTTATATCAGATGGTCCAGTACCATTTCATTTTATGTCAGATGGTCCAGTACCATTTCATTTTATGTCAGATGGTCCAGTACCATTTTATATCAGATGGTCCAGTACCATTTTATGTCAGATGGTCCAGTACCATTTTATGTCAGATGGTCCAGTACCATTTCATTGTATGTCAGATGGTCCAGTACCATTTCATTTTATGTCAGGTGGTCCAGTACCATTTCATTTTATGTCAGATGGTCCAGTACCATTTCATTTTATGTCAGATGGTCCAGTACCATTTTATATCAGATGGTCCAGTACCATTTTATATCAGTTGGTCCAGTACCATTTCATTTTATGTCAGGTGGTCCAGTACCATTTTATGTCAGATGGTCCAGTACCATTTTATGTCAGATGGTCCAGTACCATTTCATTTTATGTCAGATGGTCCAGTACCATTTTATATCAGATGGTCCAGTACCATTTTATATCAGATGGTCCAGTACCATTTCATTGTATGTCAGATGGTCCAGTACCATTTCATTTTATATCAGATGGTCCAGTACCATTTTATATCAGATGGTCCAGTACCATTTCATTTTATGTCACATGGTCCAGTACCATTTCATTTTATATCAGATGGTCCAGTACCATTTCATTTTATATCAGATGGTCCAGTACCATTTTATATCAGATGGTCCAGTATCATTTTATATCAGATGGTCCAGTACCATTTCATTTTATGTCAGATGGTCCAGTACCATTTCATTTTATGTCAGATGGTCCAGTACCATTTCATTTTATATCAGATGGTCCAGTACCATTTTATATCAGATGGTCCAGTACCATTTTATATCAGATGGTCCAGTACCATTTTATATCAGATGGTCCAGTACCATTTCATTTTATATCAGATGGTCCAGTACCATTTCATTTTATGTCAGATGGTCCAGTATTTTTTCATTTTATATCAGATGGTCCAGTACCATTTCATATCAGATGGTCCAGTACCATTTCATTTTAAATCAGATGGTCCAGTACCATTTCATTTTATGTCAGATGGTCCAGTACCATTTCATTTTATGTCAGATGGTCCAGTACCATTTCATTTTATGTCAGATGGTCCAGTACCATTTTATATCAGATGGTCCAGTACCATTTTATATCAGATGGTCCAGTACCATTTTATATCAGATGGTCCAGTACCATTTCATTTTATGTCAGATGGTCCAGTACCATTTTATATCAGATGGTCCAGTACCATTTCATTTTATGTCAGATGGTCCAGTACCATTTTATATCAGATGGTCCAGTACCATTTCATTTTATATCAGATGGTCCAGTACCATTTTATATCAGATGGTCCAGTACCATTTTATGTCAGAAGGTCCATTACCATTTTATGTCAGATGGTCCAGTACCATTTTATGTCAGATGGTCCAGTATCATTGTATGTCAGATGGTCCAGTACCATTTTATATCAGATGGTCCAGTACCATTTCATTTTATGTCAGATGGTCCAGTACCATTTCATTTTATATCAGATGGTCCAGTACCATTTCATTTTATGTCAGATGGTCCAGTACCATTTCATTTTATATCAGATGGTCAAGTACCATTTCATTTTATATCAGATGGTCCAGTACCATTTTATATCAGATGGTCCAGTACCATTTTATATCAGATGGTCCAGTACCATTTTATATCAGATGGTCCAGTACCATTTTATATCAGATGGTCCAGTACCATTTTATATCAGATGGTCCAGTACCATTTTATGTCAGATGGTCCAGTACCATTTCATTTTATATCAGATGGTCCAGTACCATTTCATTTTATATCAGATGGTCCAGTACCATTTTATATCAGATGGTCCAGTACCATTTTATATCAGATGGTCCAGTACCATTTTATATCAGATGGTCCAGTACCATTTTATATCAGATGGTCCAGTACCATTTCATTTTATGTCAGATGGTCCAGTACCATTTCATTTTATATCAGATGGTCCAGTACCATTTTATGTCACATGGTCCAGTATCATTTTATATCAGATGGTCCTGTACCATTTTATATCAGATGGTCCAGTACCATTTCATTTTATGTCAGATGGTCCAGTACCATTTCATTTTATATCAGATGGTCCAGTACCATTTCATTTTATATCAGATGGTCCAGTACCATTTCATTTTATGTCAGATGGTCCAGTACCATTTCATTTTATATCAGATGGTCCAGTACCATTTCATTTTATATCAGATGGTCCAGTACCATTTCATTTTATATCAGATGGTCCAGTACCATTTTATATCAGATGGTCCAGTACCATTTTATATCAGATGGTCCAGTACCATTTTATATCAGATGGTCCAGTACCATTTTATATCAGATGGTCCAGTACCATTTTATATCAGATGGTCCAGTACCATTTTATATCAGATGGTCCAGTACCATTTCATTTTATGTCAGATGGTCCAGTACCATTTCATTTTATATCAGATGGTCCAGTACCATTTTATGTCAGATGGTCCAGTACCATTTCATTTTATATCAGATGGTCCATTTCATTTTATGTCAGATGGTCCAGTACCATTTTATATCAGATGGTCCAGTACCATTTCATTTTATATCAGATGGTCCAGTACCATTTTATATCAGATTGTCCAGTACCATTTCATTTTATATCAGATGGTCCAGTACCATTTTATATCAGATGGTCCAGTACCATTTTATATCAGATGGTCCAGTACCATTTTATGTCAGATGGTCCAGTACCATTTTATATCAGATGGTCCAGTACCATTTCATTTTATATCAGATGGTCCAGTACCATTTCATTTTATATCAGATGGTCCAGTACCATTTTATGTCAGATGGTCCAGTACCATTTTATGTCAGATGGTCCAGTACCATTTTATGTCAGATGGTCCAGTACCATTTTATATCAGATGGTCCAGTACCATTTTATGTCAGATGGTCCAGTACCATTTTATATCAGATGGTCCAGTACCATTTCATTTTATATCAGATGGTCCAGTACCATTTTATATCAGTTGGTCCAGTACCATTTCATTTTATGTCAGGTGGTCCAGTACCATTTTATGTCAGATGGTCCAGTACCATTTTATGTCAGATGGTCCAGTACCATTTCATTGTATGTCAGATGGTCCAGTACCATTTCATTTTATATCAGATGGTCCAGTACCATTTTATATCAGATGGTCCAGTACCATTTTATATCAGATGGTCCAGTACCATTTCATTTTATGTCAGATGGTCCAGTACCATTTCATTTTATGTCAGATGTTCCAGTACCATTTTATATCAGATGGTCCAGTACCATTTTATATCAGATGGTCCAGTACCATTTCATTTTATATCAGATGGTCCAGTACCATTTCATTGTATGTCAGATGGTCCAGTACCATTTTATATCAGATGGTCCAGTACCATTTCATTGTATGTCAGATGGTCCAGTACCCTTTTATATCAGATGGTCCAGTACCATTTTATATCAGATGGTCAAGTATCATTTTATATCAGATGGTCCAGTACCATTTTATATCAGATGGTCCAGTACCATTTTATGTCAGATGGTCCAGTACCATTTCATTTTATATCAGATGGTCCAGTACCATTTCATTTTATATCAGATGGTCCAGTACCATTTCATTTTATGTCAGATGGTCCAGTATCATTTCATTTTATATCAGATGGTCCAGTACCATTTCATATCAGATGGTCCAGTACCATTTTATATCAGATGGTCCAGTACCATTTTATATCAGATGGTCCAGTACCATTTCATTTTATATCAGATGGTCCAGTACCATTTCATTTTAAATCAGATGGTCCAGTACCATTTCATTTTATGTCAGATGGTCCAGTACCATTTCATTTTATGTCAGATGGTCCAGTACCATTTCATTTTATGTCAGATGGTCCAGTACCATTTTATATCAGATGGTCCAGTACCATTTTATATCAGATGGTCCAGTACCATTTTATATCAGATGGTCCAGTACCATTTCATTTTATGTCAGATGGTCCAGTACCATTTCATTTTATATCAGATGGTCCAGTACCATTTTATGTCAGATGGTCCAGTACCATTTTATGTCAGATGGTCCAATACCATTTTATATCAGATGGTCCAGTACCATTTCATTTTATATCAGATGGTCCAGTACCATTTTATATCAGATGGTCCAGTACCATTTTATATCAGAAGGTCCATTACCATTTTATGTCAGATGGTCCAGTACCATTTTATGTCAGATGGTCCAGTATCATTGTATGTCAGATGGTCCAGTACCATTTTATATCAGATGGTCCAGTACCATTTAATTTTTTGTCAGAAGGTCCAGTACCATTTCATTTTATATCAGATGGTCCAGTACCATTTCATTTTATATCAGATGGTCCAGTACCATTTCATTTTATATCAGATGGTCCAGTACCATTTTATATCAGATGGTCCAGTACCATTTCATTTTATATCAGATGGTCCAGTACCATTTCATTTTATATCAGATGGTCCAGTACCATTTCATTTTATATCAGATGGTCCAGTACCATTTCATTTTATATCAGATGGTCCAGTACCATTTTATATCAGATGGTCCAGTACCATTTCATTTTATATCAGATGGTCCAGTACCATTTTATATCAGATGGTCCAGTACCATTTTATATCAGATGGTCCAGTACCATTTTATATCAGATGGTCCAGTACCATTTTATGTCAGATGGTCCAGTATCATTTTATATCAGATGGTCCAGTACCATTTTATATCAGATGGTCCAGTACCATTTTATATCAGATGGTCCAGTACCATTTTATATCAGATGGTCCAGTACCATTTTATATCAGATGGTCCAGTACCATTTTATATCAGATGGTCCAGTACCATTTTATATCAGATGGTCCAGTACCATTTTATATCAGATGGTCCAGTACCATTTTATATCAGATGGTCCAGTACCATTTTATGTCAGATGGTCCAGTACCATTTTATATCAGATGGTCCAGTACCATTTTATATCAGATGGTCCAGTACCATTTTATGTCAGATGGTCCATTACCATTTCATTTTATATCAGATGGTCCAGTACCATTTCATTTTATATCAGATGGTCCAGTACCATTTTATATCAGATGGTCCAGTACCATTTTATATCAGATGGTCCAGTACCATTTTATATCAGATGGTCCAGTACCATTTCATTTTATGTCAGATGGTCCAGTACCATTTCATTTTATGTCAGGTGGTCCAGTACCATTTTATGTCACATGGTCCAGTATCATTTTATATCAGATGGTCCAGTACCATTTTATATCAGATGGTCCAGTACCATTTCATTTTATGTCAGATGGTCCAGTAATTAATTAATTAATTAACTTATTTAGCAGACGCTCTTATCCAGAGCGACTTACAGGAGCAATTAGGGTTAAGTGCCTTGCTCAAGGGCACATCGACAGATTTTTCACCTAGTCGGCTCGGGGATTAGAACCAGCGACCTCTCGGTTACTGGCACAACGCTCTTACCCACTAAGCTACCTGCCGCCCCCAGTACCATTTCATTTTATGTCAGATGGTCTAGTACCATTTTATATCAGATGGTCCAGTACCATTTTATATCAGATGGTCCAGTACCATTTCATTTTATATCAGATGGTCCAGTACCATTTTATATTAGATGGTCCAGTACCATTTTATGTCAGATGGTCCAGTACCATTTCATTTTATATCAGATGGTCCAGTACCATTTTATGTCACATGGTCCAGTATCATTTTATATCAGATGGTCCAGTACCATTTTATATCAGATGGTCCAGTACCATTTCATTTTATGTCAGATGGTCCAGTACCATTTCATTTTATATCAGATGGTCCAGTACCATTTTATATCAGATGGTCCAGTACCATTTCATTTTATGTCAGATGGTCCAGTACCATTTCATTTTATATCAGATGGTCCAGTACCATTTCATTTTATATCAGATGGTCCAGTACCATTTCATTTTATATCAGATGGTCCAGTACCCTTTTATATCAGATGGTCCAGTACCATTTCATTTTATATCAGATGGTCCAGTACCATTTTATATCAGATGGTCCAGTACCATTTTATATCAGATGGTCCAGTACCATTTTATGTCAGATGGTCCAGTACCATTTCATTTTATGTCAGATGGTCCAGTACCATTTCATTTTATATCAGATGGTCCAGTACCATTTTATGTCAGATGGTCCAGTACCATTTCATTTTATATCAGATGGTCCATTTCATTTTATGTCAGATGGTCCAGTACCATTTTATATCAGATGGTCCAGTACCATTTCATTTTATATCAGATGGTCCAGTACCATTTCATTTTATATCAGATGGTCCAGTACCATTTTATATCTGTCACGGTTCAGACAGACGACCAGAGGACCACAATTGCGTCACACCAGAAAGTTTATTAAAACTTAAGGGAAAAGGGATGTAGGGAGTGAATGAAGGCTCCAGGGGTAACAGGGATCCCGTCCAATGTGCTGGGTCTGTGCCCCCCCCAGTGGCAGCGATGCGTCCTATGAAGCCGGTGGTGGGTGGTCCAGAAGTCCTGGGGGGGGGAGACACAGACACAACAGGGCGGAATGAAACAAGGCAGCAGTACAGTTCAAGGGAAATCCAAAATACGTAGTAGCAAGGCAGAAGGCTGGTCAGAGTTACCGGGATTGAAGAGTAGTCAGGAGTCGTTAAGGCAGAAAGCAGGTCTGGATCTCCTGGGGCAGAAGAGTATCCAAAAATCAGGCAGGTCCGCGGTCACAAAACCAGGGTGAGCCAGAAGCGCGAGCAAACAGGTTCCGGGAGTGAGCTTTGCAGACGATCTGACACCGGAGAGCTGAAAGACAGGGCCTTAAATACTGGGAGAGGTAGTGGGTAATGCAGCGCAGCTGGCAGAGTAATTAGAGCAGAGCAGAGCAGGGACAGGTGGAGCTAGTTAGGCTGAGTAGAGAGAATGGTGAGCAGAGTGGAAGAAAATTAGGGTGGTAACCCGGTGGAGTGAGAGGCTCATGACAGAACCCCCCCCCCAAGGGACGGCCCCAGAAGTCCCAAGAGCAACACCACGCCGGGCGGGAGGAGGGGAGCCGGAGGAGGGCTAGAACTCCTCCGAACGGTCCGAGTGAACGTCCTCATCCTCGGAGGAAGCCGGAGGGCCGTGGTCGGGAGATGGGACAGGTCCCGAGACAGGATCAGGCACAGGACAGGAAGCCGAGCGGGCAGGACGGTTAGGGACCCCTCTGGGGCGGCCCCTACGGATTGCAGGTTGATCAGGATGCCGTTGGTGGAAAGCGGTGATGAGAGTCCTATCCACAATCCGACTAGCTGGCACCCAGGTCCTTTCCTCAGGTCCATAGCCCTCCCAGTCAATGAGGTACTGGAGACCCCTACCCCTCCGTCTGGACCGAAGCAGGCGGCGGACGGTGTAAACCAGACCACCATCGACGAGCCGTGGAGGAGGAGGACAAGGCGCAGCAGGGACCAGCGGACTCTCATGGATGGGCTTAATCTTAGACACATGGAAAGTGGGGTGCACCCTCAGGGAATTAGGCAGTTGGAGCCGGACAGCAGTTGGGCTAATCACTCTTATGATAGGGAATGGGCCAATGAACCGAGGTGCCAGCTTCTGCGACTCCACCCTGAGTGGCAGGTTCTTCGCTGACAACCACACCCTTTGACCAACATGGTAGGTGGGAGCAGGAATTCTCCGACGGTTGGCCCCGGTAGTGTAGCTGGCAACGGATCTGAGGAGTGTGGCTCGGGCTTGTGACCAGGTGCGGCGACATCGACGGGCAAAAGCAAGTGCAGATGGGCAAGTAACCTCCTCTTCCTGGCTGGCAAATAGAGGAGGCTGGTATCCATAAACACATTGGAAAGGGGACATACCGATGGCAGAGCAGGTCAGAGAATTGTGTGCGTACTCCACCCATGTCAATTGCTGCGACCAGGAGTGGGGGTTGCGTGAAGTCATGCATCGCAGTGCCTTCTCGAGCTCCTGATTAGCCCGCTCTGACTGCCCATTGGATTGGGGATGGAATCCGGAAGTCAGACTGACTGTGGCTCCCAGCAGGTGACAGAACTCCTTCCAAAAAGCGGAGGAGAATTGTGGACCACGGTCAGAAACTACATCCTTTGGCAGTCCGTGGATCCGGAAGACGTGTTCCAGGACCACCTGGGCGGTCTCCTTGGCGGTTGGGAGCTTGGGGAGGGGAATGAAGTGTGCCATCTTGCTGAAACGGTCAACTATGGTGAGAATGACGGTCATGCCACTTGAAGGGGGCAGCCCCGTGACAAAGTCAAGGGCGATGTGAGACCAGGGACGTCTGGGCACAGGCAGGGGCTGCAGCAATCCGGCTGGGGGCTGGCAGGACGACTTGTGTTGGTTGCAGATGGGGCAGGCTTGGACGAATTCCCGTACATCCTTTCTCAGAGAGGGCCACCAGAACCTCTGGGCGAGCAGGTTGTAAGTGCGGGTGGAGCCAGGGTGACAAGCTAGGCGGGAGTCATGTCCCCACTGAACGACCTGGGACCTCAGGTCTTCGGGGACAAAAAGGCGGTCAGCTGGGCAAGTGCTGGGACCTGGCTGGTTACGGAGAGCTTCCAGCACCTGTTCCTCAACAGCCCAGGTCAGAGCTGCAACGATGCAGGGACTTGGCAGAATCGACACAGGGTCCTTGGAGGGGGTGTCATCCTTCTGGAATTGACGGGAGAGGGCGTCTGGCTTGGTGTTGCGTGATCCAGGCCGGTATGACAGAGTGAAATTAAACCTGGTGAAGAACAGGGCCCAGCGGGACTGCCTGGAGTTCAACCGTTTGGCCGTGCGGATGTACTCCAAGTTCTTATGATCGGTCCAAACGAGAAATGGAATGGTGGACCCCTCCAGCCAGTGACGCCACTCCTCCAAGGCAAGCTTCACAGCCAGCAGCTCACGGTTCCCTATGTCGTAATTGCACTCAGAGGGGGACAACCGACGTGAGAAAAAGGCACAGGGATGGAGCTTCCTATCCTCCGCAGCCCACTGAGAAATCACAGCACCAACTCCCACATCCGAGGCGTCCACCTCCACAATGAATTGCCGGTCCACATCAGGCATCTGGAGGATGGGAGCGGAGGTGAACCTCACCTTGAGGGTACTGAAGGCTTTGTCGGCTGCTGGGGTCCAGGTGAAGGGTTGCTTGGTGCTGGTTAGAGCAGTGAGAGGGGCAGCAACGGTACTGTAGTTCCGGATAAACTTTCTATAGAAGTTAGCAAACCCCAGAAACTGTTGCAGCTTCTTTCTGTTCTCCGGAACTGGCCATGAAGTGACTGCTGATACTTTGGCCGGATCCATTTGGATACTTCCCTCTGCCACTATGTACCCCAGGAAGGCCACTGTCTTGACGTGAAACTCACATTTCTCTGCCTTGGCGTAGAGGGAATTCTCCAGAAGACGATGAAGGACTTGCTGGACATGGCGGGTGTGTTCAGACAGGTTTCTGGAGTAGATTAAGATGTCATCCAGGTAAACGAAGACAAACTTGTTTAACATGTCCCGCAGTACATCATTCACTAGAGCCTGGAACACAGCAGGAGCATTGGTGAGGCCAAAAGGCATAACCAGATACTCGTAGTGGCCTGTTGGTGTATTGAATGCGGTTTTCCATTCATCTCCCTCCCGGATCCGCACAAGGTGGTAAGCGTTTCTGAGATCCAACTTGGTAAAAACAGTGGCTCCCTGGAGCAACTCAAAAGCAGAGGTGAGCAGAGGCAGAGGGTAACGGTTTTTCACTGTGATGTCGTTGAGTCCCCTGTAGTCGATGCAGGGGCGAAGAGATCCGTCCTTCTTCCCCACAAAGAAGAAGCCAGCACCAGCAGGAGATGAAGATGAACGGATTAATCCTGCGGACAGAGAGCCATTGATGTAGTCCTCCATGGACTTTCTTTCAGGAGCAGACAACGAATAAAGACGACCCTTTGGAGGGGCTGTTCCAGGGAGGAGGTCGATGGCACAGTCGTACGGTCGGTGAGGGGGCAGAGATGTGGCTCTTGCTTTGTTAAACACCTCTCTGAGACCATGGTAGCATTCTGGGACATTGGAGAGGTCAGGAGCGGAGTTAGTAGGTTCTGGCCGAGGGGGTAGTGCGGCAGCAAGCAGGCAGGTTCGGTGGCAGTCCTCTCCCCACTCCCTGATCACCCCGGTCACCCAGTCGAGCTGAGGGTTGTGCCGGCGGAGCCATGGGTAACCCAGGATGAGGGGTTGGCCTGGAGAGGGGAGCAGGTGAAACTGGATAGTTTCTTGATGGTTTCCGGACAGACCCATCGAGACCGGGGCCGTGACATGAGTGACCGATCCGAGTAAGTGTCCGTCCAGTGCCCGGGCAGGAATAGGAGGTGTCAAACGGAGGTTCTCCAGTCCCAGTTGGCGTGCCAGCTTGATGTCCATTATGTTGGCTTCGGCGCCAGAATCCACCAGAGCAGCCAGGGTGTGAGTTGAGTCAGAGAGGCGGAGGTGAACTTGCAGCAGGAGTTTGCGGTCGGAGGACTGGATGGTCATAGAACTCAACCGGACTCCCCCTATGCCCGGTGAGCTTCGCCCCTTTAAAGGGCAGGTTACCACACGATGTCCATCACCTCCACAATAGAGGCAGAGGTTTGAGGTGAAGCGGCGCTGGCGCTCTGCAGGAGTGAGAGAGGCTCGCCCAATCTCCATAGGCTCAGACTGATCAAGCTGACCTGGGTGAGTGGCAGTAGATGACAGGAGCCCAGTCGGATCTCTCCGAATGCCGGTAGTAGGTGGACCTTGGCGCCCCCTCTCACGACGACGGGTCTGTATCCTTCTGTCGATCCTGACAGTCAGTGCGATGGCTTCATCAAGAGTGGAAGGCAGTTCATGGGAGACCAACTCGTCCTTGATATAGTCAGCCAAACTATGGAAGAACGCGTCCACCAACGATGGTGTGTTCCAAGAACTTCGTCTAGCCAGGGTTCGGAAGTCGATGGAATGGTCTGCGACTGTACGTCTGCCTTGTCGAATACTGAACAGTTCACGAGACGCCTCTGCGGTTGGTGAATCCAGGTCAAACACCTTCAGCATCTCCTCAGCAAACAGGTCGAAGGTTGCACATGCGGGGGTTTGACGTTCGAACTCTGCTGTTCCCCAGAGTCGAGCTCGGCCCGTCAGGTGAGTGATGGCATACCCAACTTTAGCCCCCTCCGTGGCGAAGGTCCTTGGCTGCAAGGAGAACTGAAGTCGGCAGCTAGTCAGGAATGGCCGGACCTGGGTTGAATCGCCGTTGAACCGCTCGGGGTTTCCAATCTTGGGTTCCGGAGCAGCGGCTGCAATGACCGGGGCAGGTAACTCGGGGGCAGGGCTGGTGGGCAGACTGGCTGGGGTAAGGTTGGTGAGGAGTTGAATGATCATGGCGAGTTGTTGTTGCTGCTGCTGGAACTGCTGCTCATGCTCATCGGTTTCCATGTCGAGGGAAGTGTGCGCTGAGTCCATAATGGTCAGATCGTACTGTCACGGTTCAGACAGACGACCAGAGGACCACAATTGCGTCACACCAGAAAGTTTATTAAAACTTAAGGGAAAAGGGAAGTAGGGAGTGAATGAAGGCTCCAGGGGTAACAGGGATCCCGTCCAATGTGCTGGGTCTGTGCCCCCCCCAGTGGCAGCGATGCGTCCTATGAAGCCGGTGGTGGGTGGTCCAGAAGTCCTGGGGGGGGGAGACACAGACACAACAGGGCGGAATGAAACAAGGCAGCAGTACAGTTCAAGGGAAATCCAAAATACGTAGTAGCAAGGCAGAAGGCTGGTCAGAGTTACCGGGATTGAAGAGTAGTCAGGAGTCGTTAAGGCAGAAAGCAGGTCTGGATCTCCTGGGGCAGAAGAGTATCCAAAAATCAGGCAGGTCCGCGGTCACAAAACCAGGGTGAGCCAGAAGCGCGAGCAAACAGGTTCCGGGAGTGAGCTTTGCAGACGATCTGACACCGGAGAGCTGAAAGACAGGGCCTTAAATACTGGGAGAGGTAGTGGGTAATGCAGCGCAGCTGGCAGAGTAATTAGAGCAGAGCAGAGCAGGGACAGGTGGAGCTAGTTAGGCTGAGTAGAGAGAATGGTGAGCAGAGTGGAAGAAAATTAGGGTGGTAACCCGGTGGAGTGAGAGGCTCATGACAATATCAGATTGTCCAGTACCATTTTATATCAGATGGTCCAGTACCATTTCATTTTATATCAGATGGTCCAGTCCCATTTCATTTTATATCAGATGGTCCAGTACCATTTTATATCAGATGGTCCAGTACCATTTCATTTTATATCAGATGGTCCAGTCCCATTTCATTTTATATCAGATGGTCAGGTACCATTTCTTGTCAGACGGTCCAGAATCATCTCGTGTCAGACAGTCCAGTATCATTTCGTGTCAGACGGTCCAGCACTATTTTGCGCCACATACCTCCCATCTCAGCTTCGACATACAGGGAGAGGCATCCTTCTGGCTGGAACAGCCAGGACACTCCAGTCTGGTCCCTCCTGTGGTGGAGCTCTGTATTATTATTCCTCATGCATTAAAGCCTCCAAGCCACAAGAGGTCGCACTTCCCACATTCTCCACCAATGTAACCACTCGCTAAGCGTGGCTGGTGAGAAGTAATTGAGGAGGAACAATGACATAAGTCTCACACACAGGGGCACAGCTTAAAGCAGGCTAGGCTGGCATATTTCTTCAAAATAAACGGTTCATAAAGCTGGTTCTCAAACATTAACTGAAAACAAAACACTCTCCCACTCTACTTAACTGAACTGGATCAGCTTGAATTGAGACTCATATATTGATTTTTTTTACCCCTTTTTTATGATTTTTGTATTGGTTGACATCCCATCATTTAACCCATTCTTTATGTTTGTGTTGTCATATACAGTAAGTCTTTGTATTGATGTTAAACAGTCTGTGTTTGCATCTACAGATAACATAGTCATTTCACCCCTAATGGTCACGGTCTTAAACTCTCATTACTTAAAGGACTGGGGAAAACAATGAACACAACATTGGGACGCAACCAGGTGCATGTAGGATCTTCCGGGCCTTTCCTAGTCATGGAAGACAACATGCAGCATCTCACCAAAGACCCCTCCTGAATTGTGGGTAGGATGTGGTGCTTCAGGGGAGTTGTTGGTGCAGAGGGCCTAGTAGAACACAATGCCTTCAGTAGCCTTCTGGCCGCCTCTTGGTTCTCACTGGAAAAGACTGTGTCCTGCACCCTGGTGCATTGGTCAAACACTACGGTACTAAAACCCATAGACAAATGGTTTGAAACAGAGCAATTACACAGAACTCAGGTTACGGTTAGTGTTGAGATTTCATGTTAGACTCACCATTTACCAATCTTCCACAAAGATTGTAACTTAACCCCTTTTAAACTGATACATACAGCGCCTTCAGAAAGTATTCAGACCCCTTGACTTACTCCACATTTGTTGCGTTACAGCCTGAATTCAAAATGGATTTAAATATTATTTTGTTTCTCACTCATCTACACCCCATAATGACAGAGTGAAAACATGTTTTTAGACATTGTAGCACATTTACTGAAAATGAAATACAGAAATATCTAATTTACCTAAGTATTCACACCCCTGAGTCAATACTTTGTAGAATCACCTTTGTCAGCAATTACAGCTGTGAGTCTTTCCGGGTCAGTCTCTGAGAGCTTTCCGGGTCAGTCTCTAAGAGCTTTCCACACCTGGATTGTGCAACATTTGTCCATTATTCTTAAAAAATTCTTCAAGCTTTATCAAAATTGGTTGTTGATCATTGCTAGACAACCATTTTCAGGTCTTGCCATATATTGCCATAGTAGATTTAAGTCAAAACTGTAACTAGGCCACTCAGGAACATTCACTGTCTTCTTAGTAAGCAACTCCAGTGTATATTTGGCCTTGTGTTTTAGGTTATTGTCCTGCTGAAAGGGGAATTAATCTCCCAGTGTCTGGTGGAAAGCAGACTGAACCAAGTTTTCCTCTGGGATTTTGCCTGTGCTTAGCTCTATTCCATATTTATGTATTTTTTACACCCCAGTCCTTAACGATTACAAGCATACCCATAACATGATGCAGCCACCACCATGCTTGAAAATATGGAGAGTGGTACTAGGTAATGTGTTGTTTTGGATTTTCCCCAAACATTACACTTTGTATTCAGGACAAAAAGTGAATTGCTTTGGAAATTTGTTTTGCAGTATTACTTTAGTGCCTTGTTACAAACAAGATGCATGTTTTGGAATATTTTTATTCTGTACAGGCTTCCTTCTTTTCACTCTGTCAGTTAGGTTAGTGTGGTGTAGTAACCACCATGTTGTTGATCCATCCTCTGCTTTCTCCAGCCATTCAACTCTGTACTTCAAACTGGTTCTCTAGCAGATTAGTAAGAATGTCCCACCCCATGTTCAAGAATGGCCTTTCTCTCACTTTTGGTTATTTGAAAATGAAATAATCTACCATAATATAGCCATTTTTAAAACAAGCCATAGAAAGTTGGTTGCAATTTTCAGTTTAGTCCACCAGAAAAGACAGAAAAATACTACAACAAATATTATGGTTAAACTCAAATATAGTCATTGATACAAAAATTATATTTTTGGAAGCAAATGTTTAAAAAAGGTATAATGTTTGTACATTATATAATTTACAAACACTATACCTTTGAATTTTTTTTTAAATCAGAATATATATTTTTCAGAAATTACTATATTTGAGTTTAACCATAATATTTGTTTTCAATATACTGTTAAAAAAAATATATTATAGGACTGGTGGAGTTATGTCACACATGCAGCTAACAAAAATATATGGAAATGTCTGCTCTATTCAAAATTACAACCAACTAATTGCAGCATTACCACAAAAATGGAAGAGGCGAATAGAAGGGGGAGAAAGTAAGGAACTTGTCTGTCGGCCCTGCATTAAATACCAAAATTTGCTAAAGAAAATCGTGATAAATAAAAAAGTATACCCGTTTCATTTAAAGGCCAAAAAGTGCCATATAGATTGCAAAATAGTTGGGCGCTAACTCTGCAAATAGCACTGCTGTGTGATTTAAAAAGTCATAGTCAATTGATCAATTGATCAATAATTTAATAATACTCTTAGCAAAAATGTTCATCTTTAATTTACAATATGTAGAATCTATGGGAATAGAAAGGTTCAGAACTTTTGTGAAACATCACAGCACAGTTAAAAATATATGGCAAATAGAAATCAAAACTGGATGGTGTTCAGAGAGAGATGTGAGGGGTTGAGTGGAGCTGAAGGATGGGACTAAAAACAAACAAAAGATTGTAAAATATACTGTATCCATAAAGTGTATATAGTATGTATAAGATGGAAGTAGAAGCCTAAGTGTTGTTGTCCATTAGTTTACTCCAATTAGGGGAGGGATGGTAGGGTTAGGGGAAAATTATAAAGGAACATATATTTGTAAAAATATCATTTATATATATTTACCCAAACATTTGGGGGGATTGAAAATGATGCAGACAATTACATTGATGGAAGCCACAATCTATCTGCAATATTAAAGCTGATCTACCCCCTAAAAAAAATAAAATAAAATAAAATAAATAACTGTTTTAAAGTCACCATTAGCCTCATGGTGAAATCCCTGAGCTCTGTATTAGAAAGGACGCTTGTATCTTTAAAGTGACTGGGTGTATTGATACACCATCCAAAGTGTAATTAATAACTTCACCATGCTCAAAGGGATATTCAATGTCTGCTTTTTCTTCATCTACCAATAGGAGCCCTTATTTGCGAGGCATTGGAAAACCTCCCTGGTCTTTGTGTTTAAATCTGTGTTTGAAATTAAATTCACTGCTCGACTGAGGGACCTTACAGATACATGTATGTGTGGGGTACAGAGATGAGATAGTCATAAGAAAAAAAATGTTAAGCACTATTATTGCACACAGAGTGGGTCCTTACAACTTATGGGACTTGTTAAGCACAGTTTTACTCCTGGACGTATTTAGGCCATAACAAAGGGATTGAATACTTATTGACCTTTCCATTTTTTATTAATTTGTAAAAATTTCAGAAAACATAATTCCACTTTGACATTATGGGGTATTGTGTGTAGGCCAGTGACAAAAAATCTCAATTTAATCAATTTAGCATTCAGGCTATAATACAACAAAATGTGGAAAAAGTCAAGGGGTGTGAATACTTTCTGAAGGCACTATAGATTATAATGACAACACACCTAACATCTTAGGCCAATGGGTCTAAATGGCCCAATTCTCATGGTTCCGGTTCCGACCCAAGTTAAGTATTTCACTTTTTATCTACTTTTCTCTCTTTGCATATTCTGACCTGGAGGTGTGGCTAACCTGGAGGTGTGGCTACAGATACTCTGTATTCTGACCTGGAGGTGTGGCTAACCTGGAGGTGTGGCTAACCTGGAGGTGTGGCTGCAGATACTCTGTATTATGGCCTGGAGGTGTGGCTAACCTGGAGGTGTGGCCACAGATACTCTGTATTGTGACCTGGAGGTGTGGCTAACCTGGAGGTGTGGCTACAGATACTCTGTATTATGGCCTGGAGGTGTGGCTAACCTGGAGGTGTGGCTACAGATACTCTGTATTCTGACCTGGAGGTGTGGCTAACCTGGAGGTGTGGCTAACCTGGAGGTGTGGCTGCAGATACTCTGTATTATGACCTGGAGGTGTGGCTAACCTGGAGGTGTGGCTGCAGATACTCTGTATTATGGCCTGGAGGTGTGGCTAACCTGGAGGTGTGGTTACAGATACTCTCTATTATGACCTGGAGGTGTGGCTAACCTGGAGGTGTGGCTGCAGATACTCTGTATTATGACCTGGAGGTGTGGCTAACCTGGAGGTGTGGCTAACCTGGAGGTGTGGCTGCAGATACTCTGTATTATGACCTGGAGGTGTGGCTAACCTGGAGGTGTGGCTACAGATACTCTGTATTATGACCTGGAGGTGTGGCTAACCTGGAGGTGTGGCTGCAGATACTCTGTATTGTGACCTGGAGGTGTGGCTAACCTGGAGGTGTGGCTACAGATACTCTGTATTATGACCTGGAGGTGTGGCTAACCTGGAGGTGTGGCTACAGATACTCTGTATTATGACCTTGCCTTAAGCATGAGAACAGCATGCTATTCACCCTCTATTCGTTTGGGGTGGAGATCGAATAAATGAAGGTGTGACGGAGGTCTACAGATACTCTGTATTCTGACCTTGCCTTAATCTACGCGTAAGGAAACCAGGTCTACCAAACCCACCGGTTCCAAGCAGCTACTTTATTCTCCATTCACTGCACTTTACAACTCGATAAGAGCCAGGTAATGAATAATCCATTTAGAGAAGGGAATTGTAAATATAAATTACACTTGTTTTAGATCTATATTACCTTATAATCGCTGGAGACAAATGTGAAACCAGTCATTTGGCAGTAAACTTAAGCATATCAACATATCAACTTTCCCAAAGTGAAGTTGATGAAATGCTGTGGCATTACGCAGAATTTAAATTGTACAGCCTTTTAACTTGCAGGGATGGAATGTCTTAATTGTCTGTTTCCTGTTTCTATCATGATAAATATTAGCCACTATCAGTATGGACCTTTCTCTGTTTCCTATTTCTATCATGATAAATATTGGCCAGTTTAAACACATATTAAACTGCCAATTTACTGTTAGTTCCCTTCAGTTGGTATAGTCTACATTATCATTCCATTTCATTACATTGTTTCATTTACCTTCATTTGCTTCCTGTGTTAACGCCGTCACGGCCGTATGGTTGCTGCTGAGGATCGTTAGTAACAGTTGATAATATTAAAAAAAGACGTAGGCTAATTACATCATTATAGTGAGGAGCGCAGACCAAGCGGTAACAGTTTGAGCCCGACGCATGGCGCAGTACTTGGCCGTGCCGTCACGCAGTTCCATGGTCAGCTATTACTATTGTACTCTGTAGGGGTTGGAACCAATCGTTTCGTTCTGAACAGAACCATTTTTTTTCTCTCCTTACATTTAAACATTAAACATCAACATTAAATGACTTCACCAATCAGTGCGGACAGAAAAGCTTGCTCTGTGTCGGCGATTTAATCTGTAGAGGAAAGTCGTTAAGAGCAAATTGTATTTTGCCGTAACAGCATTGTTTATCATAATGAAAGACAAACGCACACTGTGCTGCAAGTCACAGTATAGGGCGCCAGATAAAACGGACATTTTGGGGGTGAGGAGAGTGAGAGAGGATGGAGGAGGCTTGCCTTGAAGGGCATCTTGTGATGACATGCATTATCTGAATTAGACCCACAGAATTGTACAGAGGAGTGGCTTATATGAACTTTGTAGTGTCGAGTCAATGTTGCTAATTATTGCTGTTAAACAAAGGAGTCCGCCCATACTGAACTTTGATCATACGTTTTATTCATATCACAAGATTCCAGCATAAGTTTACGGATGTCATGATCACCCGGAGAGCAGTGTCCTCCAAATTACAATGTCTGCTCTAACCTCTTCTTCGTTTAAACCCAGTATATATAATCTTCCCCAAAATATGGGTGGCTCCCTCTACTGTCCAATCCCCTGTCTACAACACACAGACTTCTCTGTCCTATGTGGGGTGTCACACTAAAACAATTCCTCTGACACTAAATAAACATCCTCTCAGGTTCCACTTAAAAACATTAACAAAGTCATAATCTTAATACACTACAACTTCCAAGTTGGTTTAATGTTGGACCGTGTTGGACCAGAGCAAACTTTACCTAGCAACAAGAGCAGCACTATAATTAAAAACACGTTTTACCTTTTTGTCGGTAAGAAATCCAATGTGAAACATGTTAACTGTTGTATCCTTAACTTGCATTGAAAAAAGTGTATCCGTTCTTTTAAATATCTCCCCCTAATTTCTGAATCATGCTTGTAAAGGCTACAGCAGCCGAGGCTTCAGAGGGGAGGGGCAGGTAACCGACACGCTGGCAGGCAGATGCTGAAATATGTTTCTGAGTGACAGAGTGAGTGACAGAGTGAGTGACAGAGTGAGGGACAGAGTGAGTGACAGAGTGAGGGACAGAGTGAGGGACATAGTGAGGGACAGAGTGAGGGACAGAGTGATGGACATAGTGAGGGACAGAGTGAGGGACAGAGTGAGTGACAGACTGAGGGACAGAGTGAGTGACAGAGTGAGTGACAGAGTGAGTGACAGAGTGAGTGACAGAGTGAGTGACAGAGTGAGGGCCTAGGCGCATTGTTAGGATTTTTGTGGGACCGGAACTTATTGATCACATTTAGTTTCTGGTTCGGGTTCTGTTCCTCAAATAATTTAGTTGTTTTCTGATTTTCTGATCTGTTTCTTTTCTTTTCTGATCTGTTTCTTTTCTGATCTGTTTCTTTTCTGATCTGTTTCTTGAACCGGTTCTTTGCTATTCTCCCTATTCTAATTATATGTACCACTAATCTTCTTCCAACATCACCAGTCCTCAGCAGTCCAATCCCTGTACCTTTTGCAGAATATCAGTCTGTCCCTGATGTTTTTCCTGGATAGAAGTGGCTTCCTCGCTGCCCTTCTTGACACCAGGCCATCCTCCAAAAGTATTTGCCTCACTGTGCATGCAGATGCACTCACACCTGCCTGCTGCCATTCCTGAGCAAGCTCTGCACTGGTGGTGCCTTGATCCCGCAGCTGAATCAACTTTAGGAGACGGTCCTGGCACTTGCTGGACTTTCTTGGGCGCCCTGAAGCCTTCTTCACAACAATTGAACCTCTCTCCTTGAAGTTCTTGATGATCCAATAAATGGTTGATTTAGGTGCAATCTTACTAGCAGCAATATCCTTGCCTGTGAAGCCCTTTTTGTGCAAAGCAATGAAAACGGCACGTGTTTCCTTGCAGGTAACCATGGTTAACAGAGGAAGAACAATGATTTCAAGCACCACCCTCCTTTTAAAGCTTCCAGTCTGTTATTCTAACTCAATCAGCATGACAGAGTGATCTCCAGCCTTGTCCTCGTCAACACTCTCACCTGTGTTAACGAGAGAATGACTGACATGATGTCAGCTGGTCCTTTTGTGGCAGGGCTGAAATGCAGTGGAAATGTTTTTTGGGGATTAAGTTCATTTTCATGGCAAAGAGGGACTTTTCAATTAATTGCAATTCATCTGACCACTCTTCGTAACATTCTGAAGTATATGCAAATTGCCATCATAACTGAGGCAGCAGACTTTGTGAAAATTAATATTTGTGTCATTCTCAAAACGTTTGACCACGACTGTACACATATTTAAAGTATCAACTGATTGTGAAAATGTAGCATTTTCAGCTAGCTATCTGAATGCCTAAGTCACAGCTAGCTATCTGAATGCCTAAGTCACAGCTAGCTATCTGAATGTCTAAGTCACAGCTAGCTATCTGAATGCCTAAGTCACAGCTAGCTATCTGAATGCCTAAGTCACAGCTAGCTATCTGAATGCCTAAGTCACAGCTAGCTATCTGAATGCCTAAGTCACAGCTAGCTATCTGAATGCCTAAGTCACAGCTAGCTAGCTGAATGCCTAAGTCACAGCTAGCTATCTGAATGCCTAAGTCACAGCTAGCTGTCTGAATGCCTAAGTCACAGCTAGCTATCTGAATGCCTAAGTCACAGCTAGCTATCTGAATGCCTAAGTCACAGCTAGCTATCTGAATGCCTAAGTCACACTACATGAGAGGTATTTGGCAGGAGGGATGAAGGATACAACGGTGAGAAGGAGGAATGCAACTACAAACACTGGAGGCATGTAGTCATTCACTAAACCCTAAACCTCAACTACATCTCGTAATGAATAATGTGGAAATTGAGCAAGTTGAGGTGACTAAACTGCTTAGAGTAACCCTGGATTGAAGACTGTCATGATCAAAGCATATTGATACAACAGTAGCTAAGATGGGGAGAAGTCTGTCCGTAATTAAGCGCTGCTCTGCCTTCTTAACAACACTATCAATAAGGCAGGTCCTACAGGCCCTAGTTTTGTCACACCTGGACTATTGCAATTGGCTCAGAACAGGGCAGCACGGCTGGCCCTTGGATGTACACAGAGAGCTAACATGAATAATATGCATGTCAATCTCTCCTGGCTCAAAGTGGAGGAGAGATTGACTTCATAATAATATGCCATTTAGCAGACGCTTTTATCCAAAGCGACTTACAGTCATGCGTGCATTCATTTTTTGTGTACGTGTGGTCCCGGGGATCGAACCCACTACCTTGGCGTTACAAGCACCGTGCTCTACCAGCTGAGCTACAGAGGACCACGATACTACTTGTATTTGTGAGAGGTATTGACATGTTGAATGCACCGAGCTGTCTGTTTGAACTACTGGCACACAGCTCAGACACCCATGAATACCCAACAAGACATGCCACCAGAGGTCTCTTCACAATCCCCAAGTCCAGAACAGACTAAGGGAGGCGCAGAGTACTACATAGAGCCATGACTACATGGAACTCCATCCACGTCAAGTAACTAATTCAAGCAGTAAAAGATAACAACAGATAACAATACACCTTATGGAACAGCGGGGACTGTGAAGGAAAACTAGCATAGGCACAGACACATGCATACACACACACCATAACATACGCACTATACACACACGTACACATGGATTTTGTATTGTAGATATGTGGTAGTAGAGTAGGGGCCTGAGGGCACACAGTGTGTTGTGAAATTTGTAAATGCCTTAAAATTGCCTTAATGTTGCTGGACCCCAGGAAGAGTAGCTGCTGCCTTGGCAGGAACTAATGGGGATCCATAATAAACCCCAGGAAGAGTAGCTGCTGCCTTGGCAGGAACTAATGGGGATCCATAATAAACCCCAGGAAGAGTAGCTGCTGCCTTGGCAGGAACTAATGGGGATCCATAATAAACCCCAGGAAGAGTAGCTGCTGCCTTGGCAGGAACTAATGGAGATCCATAATAAATACAATACAAACTACCAGTCTGGTTAAATAGCTAAGGGAACTACAGCAACACCACTAGGTCTACTAACTACAGCAACACCACTAGGTCTACTAACTACAGCAACACCACTAGGTCTACTAACTACAGCAACACCACTAGGTCTACTAACTACAGCAACACCACTAGGTCTACTAACTACAGCAACACCACTAGGTCTACTAACTATAGGAACAACACTAGGTCTACTAACTACAGCAACACCACTAGGTCTACTAACTACAGCAACACCACTAGGTCTACTAACTACAGCAACACCACTAGGTCTACTAACTACAGCAACACCACTAGGTCTACTAACTACAGCAACACCACTAGGTCTACTAACTACAGCAACACCACTAGGTCTACTAACTACAGCAACACCACTAGGTCTACTAACTACAGCAACACCACTAGGTCTACTAACTACAGCAACACCACTAGGTCTACTAACTACAGCAACACCACTAGGTCTACTAACTACAGCAACACCACTAGGTCTACTAACTACAGCAACACCACTAGGTCTACTAACTACAGCAACACCACTAGGTATACTAACTACAGCAACACCACTAGGTCTACTAACTACAGCAACACCACTAGGTCTACTAACTACAGCAACACCACTAGGTCTACTAACTACAGCAACACCACTAGGTTAACTAACTACAGCAACACCACTAGGTCTACTAACTACAACAACACCACTAGGTCTACTAACTACAGCAACACCACTAGGTCTACTAACTACAGCAACACCACTAGGTCTACTAACTACAGCAACACCACTAGGTCTACTAACTACAGCAACACCACTAGGTCTACTAACTACAGCAACATCACTAGGTCTACTAACTACAGCAACACCACTAGGTCTACTAACTACAACAACACCACTAGGTCTACTAACTACAGCAACACCACTAGGTCTACTAACTACAGCAACACCACTAGGTCTACTAACTACAGCAACACCACTAGGTCTACTAACTACAACAACACCACTAGGTCTACTAACTACAACAACACAACTAGGTCTACTAACTACAGCAACACCACTAGGTCTACTAACTACAGCAACACCACTAGGTCTACTAACTACAGCAACACCACTAGGTCTACTAACTACAGCAACACCACTAGGTCTACTAACTACAGCAACACCACTAGGTCTACTAACTACAGCAACACCACTAGGTCTACTAACTACAGCAACACCACTAGGTCTACTAACTACAGCAACACCACTAGGTCTACTAACTACAGCAACACCACTAGGTCTACTAACTACAGCAACACCACTAGGTCTACTAACTACAGCAACACCACTAGGTCTACTAACTACAGCAACACCACTAGGTCTACTAACTACAGCAACACCACTAGGTCTACTAACTACAGCAACACCACTAGGTCTACTAACTACAGCAACACCACTAGGTCTACTAACTACAGCAACACCACTAGGTCTACTAACTACAGCAACACCACTAGGTCTACTAACTACAGCAACACCCCTCGGTCTACTAACTACAGCAACACCACTAGGTCTACTAACTACAGCAACACTACTAGGTCTACTAACTACATTTACATTACATTTTAGTCATTTATTTATTTTATTTAACCTTTATTTAACCAGGAAGGGCTCATTGAGATTTAAAATCTCTTTTTCAAGAGCGTCCTGGCCAAGATAGGCAGCACCAAGTCATTACAAAAAATTACAGACAGACAACATGAAAAACTACAAGTAATCTAGTAAAAACCATTCATGAATTCACAAGAGTATAACAATATCAAAAACAGCAAATTAAAGACATTGACAGGTCAGGGAATCAGCCTCAAAATCCTTCATCAGAGATTTAAAAACACCAATCGGGACAAGTTCTTCCAGTTTAAAATTATTTTGTAAGGTGTTCCAAGACGATGGCGCAGAGTACATAAAAGACCTTTTACCAAATTCAGTTCGGACATTTGGAACAGTTAGCAGGATAAAGTCCAGTGAACGAAGAGAGTACCCACCACATTTCTGAACAATAAAAATGCCCAAATAAAAAGGTAGTAAACCCAAAATGGCTTTGTAAATAAATGTATACCAGTGACTGAGCCTACGAGTGACTAGAGAAGGCCAGCCAACCCTGGTATACAAAGTACAGTGGTGCGTAAGGGTTTTGCAGTTTAAAATAAATCTCAAAGTACCATGATAAAGAGTGTCAATTGATCTCAAACACTGAGCGGAAGCATTCATATAGAAAATATCCCCATAGTCTAGTAAAGGCATAAATGTAGCTGATACTAGCCTCCTTCTGGCTTCAAAAGAAAAACAGGCCTTATTCCTAAAATAAAATCCCAATTTCAGCTTCAATTTTTTTGTAAGTTGTTGAATATGCAATTTAAAAGAGAGGCCGTCATCAATTAGAATTCCAAGATATTTATATGAGGTTACAACCTCAATCTCCTTGCCCTGACAGGTAGTAACAGGTGAAAGGTTCAGAGGTCTATTTCTTGCATTAGAAAACACCATTAGTTTAGTTTTGTCAGTATTGAGGATAAGCTTCAATTGACACATTTAGCAGACGCTCTTATCCAGAGCGACTTACAGGAGCAATTAGGGTTAAGTGCCTTGCTCAAGGGCACATTTACGTCATTTAGCAGACGCTCTTAAACAGAGCGACTCACAAATTGGTGCATTCACCCTATAGGCAGTGGGATAACCACTTTACAATTTTTTTTTTGGGGGGGGTAGAAGGATTACTTTATCCTATCCCAGGTATTCCTTAAAGAGGTGGGGTTTCAAATGTCTCCGGAAGGTGGTGAGTGACTCCGCTGTCCTGGCGTCGTGAGGGAGCTTGTTCCACCATTGGGGTGCCAGAGCAGCGAACAGTTTTGACTGGGCTGAGCGGGAACTATGCTTCCGCAGAGGAAGGGGAGCCAGCAGGCCAGAGGTGGATGAACGCAATGCCCTCGTTTGGGTGTAGGGACTGATCAAAGCCCGAAGGTACAGAGGTGCCGTTCCCCTCACTGCTCCATAGGCAAGCACCATGGTCTTGTAGCGGATGCGAGCTTCAACTGGAAGCCAGTGGAGTGTGTGGAGGAGGGGGGTGACGTGAGAAAACTTGGGAAGGTTGAACACCAGACGGGCTGCGGCATTCTGGATGAGTTGTAGGGGTTTAATGGCACAGGCAGGGAGGCCAGCCAACAGCGAGTTGCAGTAGTCCAGACGGGAGATGACAAGTGCCTGGATTAGGACCTGTGCCGCTTCCTGTGTAAGGCAGGGTCGTACTCTCCGAATGTTGTAGAGCATGAACCTGCAGGAGCGGGTCACCGCCTTGATGTTAGCGGAGAACGACAGGGTGTTGTCCAGGGTCACGCCAAGGCTCTTCGCACTCTGGGAGGAGGACACAACGGAGTTGTCAACCGTGATGGCGAGATCATGGAACGGGCAGTCCTTCCCCGGGAGGAAGAGCAGCTCCGTCTTGCCAGGGTTCAGCTTTAGGTGGTGATCCGTCATCCATACTGATATGTCTGCCAGACATGCAGAGATGCGATTCGCCACCTGGTTATCAGAAGGGGGAAAGGAGAAGATTAGTTGTGTATCGTCAGCGTAGCAATGATAGGAGAGGCCATGTGAGGATATGACAGAGCCAAGTGACTTGGTGTATAGGGAGAAAAGGAGAGGGCCTAGAACTGAGCCCTGGGGGACACCAGTGGTGAGAGCACGTGGTGCGGAGACAGCTTCTCGCCACGCCACTTGGTAGGAGCGACCGGTCAGGTAGGACGCAATCCAGGAGTGAGCCGCGCCGGAGATGCCCAGCTCGGAGAGGGTGGAGAGGAGGATCTGATGGTTCACAGTATCAAAGGCAGCAGACAGGTCTAGAAGGACAAGAGCAGAGGAGAGATAGTTAGCTTTAGCAGTGCGGAGAGCCTCCGTGACACAGAGAAGAGCAGTCTCAGTTGAATGACCAGTCCTGAAACCTGACTGGTTTGGATCAAGAAGGTCATTCTGAGAGAGATAGCAAGAGAGTTGGCTAAAGACGGCACGCTCAATAGTTTTGGAAAGAAAAGAAAGAAGGGATACTGGTCTGTAGTTGTTGACATCAGTGGGATCGAGTGTTGGTTTTTTGAGAAGGGGAGCAACTCTCGCTCTCTTGAAGACGGAAGGGACATGGCCAGCGGTCAAGGATGAGTTGATCAGCGAGGTGAGGTAGGGGAGAAGGTCACCGGAGATGGTCTGGAGAAGAGAGGAGGGGATGGGGTCAAGCGGGCAGGTTGTTGGGCGGCCTGCAGTCACAAGTCGCAGGATTTTATCTGGAGAGAGAGGGGAGAAAGAAGTCAAAGCATAGGGTAGGGCAGTGTGAGTAGGACCAGCAGTGTCATTAGACTTAACAAACTAGGATCGGATGTCGTCAACCTTCTTTTCAAAGTGGTTGACGAAGTCATCCACAGAGAGAGAGGAGGGGGGGGGGGGGGGGGAGGATTCAGCAGTGAGGAAAATGTGGCAAATAGCTTCCTAGGGTTAGAGGCAGATGCTTGGAATTTAGAGTGGTAGAAAGTGGCCTTAGCAGCAGAAACAGATGAAGAAAATGTAGAGAGGAGGGAGTGAAAAGATGCCAGGTCGGCAGGGAGTTTAGTTTTCTTCCATTTCCGCTCCGCTGCCCGGAGCTCTGTTCTGTGAGTTCGCAATGAGTCATCAAGCCACGGAGCTGGAGGGGAGGACCGAGCCGGCCGGGAGGATAGGGGACACAGAGAGTCAAAGGATGCAGAAAGGGAGGAGAGGAGGGTTGAGGAGGCAGAATCAGGAGATTGGAGGGAGAAGGATTGAGCAGAGGGAAGAGATGATAGGATGGAAGAGGAGAGAGTAGTGGGAGAGAGAGAGCGAAGGTTGCGGCGGCGCATTACCATCTGTGTAGGGGCAGAGTGAGTAGTGTGGGAGGAGAGCGAGAGAGAAAAGGAAACAAAGTAGTGGTCGGAGACATGGAGGGGAGTTGCAGTGAGATTAGTAGAAGAGCAGCATCTAGTAAAGATGAGGTCAAGCGTATTGCCTGCCTTGTGAGTAGGGGGGGACGGTGAGAGGGTGAGGTCAAAAGAGGAGAGGAGTGGAAAGAAGGAGGCAGAGAGAAATGAGTCAAATGTGGACATAGGGAGGTTGAAATCCCCCAAAACTGTGAGGGGTGAGCCATCCTCAGGAAAGGAACTTATCAAGGCGTCAAGCTCATTGATGAACTCTCCAAGGGAACCTGGAGGGCGATAGATGACAAGGATATTAAGCTTAAATGGGCTAGTGACTGTGACAGCATGGAATTCAAATGAGGAGATAGACAGATGGGTTAGGGGAAAAATTGAGAATGTCCACTTGGGAGAGATGAGGATTCCTGTGCCACCACCCCTCTGACCAGATGCTCTCGGGGTATGCGAGAACACATGGTCAGACGAGGAGAGAGCAGTAGGAGTAGCAGTGTTTTCAGTGGTAATCCATGTTTCCGTCAGCGCCAGGAAGTCGAGGGACTGGAGATTAGCATAGGCTGGGATGAAATCAGCTTTGTTGGCAGCAGAACGGCAGTTCCAGAGGCTGCCTGAGACCTGGAACTCCAGGTGTGGGGTGCGTGCAGGGACCACCAGGTTAGAGAGGCAGCAGCCACGCGGTGTGGGGCGTTTGTGTAGCCTGTGCAGAGAGGAGAGAACAGGGATAGGCAGAGGCATAGTTGACAGGCTGTAGCAAATGGCTACAATAATGCAGAGGAGATCGGAATGAAATGAACTAAACATCTGGGAGAGTAGAGAGCAGGGCCTCCCTCACCAAAAACTTCTACCTCAGAACCTATAATTGTTTCACTGAACCACCCGAACAAAAACTCTACCAACTTCCACCTTTAGAAATCAGAATTGTTGTGAACCACAGCGGTTCAATGTTTAAAGGAATAGACTCAACCCACTTTATTCAGCTAGCTAACTATGACACCATAGCTAACTAGCATGCTAGCATCCAATAACACACAGTTTAGCACCAACACTTGGTCACAACAAACCACCAATAGTGTGTTAACACACTAAGCAGATAATTTGGCTATGTAGCACAACTATATTGTATTTAGCTACTACAGTACAGTTAGCTGGTCATGTTGGCTAGCTAGCAATGGCCACTGTGTTGACCTTGTTTGAAGAACGGCTCGCTAGCTAACTAGCTTCGTGCAACCCCCGGCACAACCGAAAAACAATGCCAACCTACAGTAACTACCCACAACAGCCCACAATGCCTAGCTATGACGCCATAGCTAACTAGCATGCTAGCATCCAATAACACACAGTTTAGCACCAATACTTGGTTACAACAAACTACCAAGAGTGTGTTAACACACTAAACAGATAATTCATGTCCGTGTCTAGTTCCTTTCATAACGCAGCAAAAATTTAACGTTGGCTAGCTAGCACATTAACACTGGAAACAACTCTCCACCGTTGCACTAAACAGATAATTACCAATAAACGTTACCAGTAGCTACCCGCTAGCTAGCTAGCATACCAAGAGTGTGTTAACACACTAAACAGATAATTCATGTCCGTGTCTAGTTCCTTTCATAACGCAGCAAAGATTAAACGTTGGCTAGCTAGCACATTAACACTGGAAACAACTCTCCACCGTTGCACTAAACAGATAATTACCAATAAACGTTACCAGTAGCTACCCACTAGCTAGCTAGCTAGCTAGCCTCGTGCTTCGCCGGGCTCCGCCGTAAACAATACAATACTTACCTACAATAATTGCCTACGGAATCCTACAATAACAACCTAAATAACTACGTAAATAAACTACCTACCTACGATCTAAATACATGGTTTAAGCTTTACTCAACACCATATGAGAAGCCAAGCTTACCTCCTGCTAGAGAAAAACACAACCTCTCCCGACGAAGAAAAAACACACCTCAGAGAAGTGTCTCCCACAGGCCCAGCTCGTAGCTCTCCGCGGGCAGCAGGTCGGTGGACAGGGTCAGCCAGGTGGACATGATGGTGGTGGCCAGCGAGCAGATCCAGGCACCAATGGAGAAGAGGACCCTGAGGAGTTCCAGAGCGCACACCCCCGGATCCATAGTGCTGCCCACTCTGAGTGGCCACTCTCCGGCTCAGCTCAGCTCTGGCTCCCGAGTTGCTTGCTCCCCCTGTCTCTCTGTGCCACTACAGCAACACCACTAGGTCAACTAACTACAGCAACACCACTAGGTCTACTAACTACAGCAACACCACTAGGTCTACTAACTACAGCAACACCACTAGGTATACTAACTACAGCAACACCACTAGGTCTACTAACTACAGCAACACCACTAGGTCTACTAACTACAGCAACACCACTAGGTCTACTAACTACAGCAACACCACTAGGTCTACTAACTATAGGAACAACACTAGGTCTACTAACTACAGCAACACCACTAGGTCTACTAACTACAGCAACACCACTAGGTCTACTAACTACAGCAACACCACTAGGTCTAATAACTACAGCAACACCACTAGGTCTACTAACTACAGCAACACCACTAGGTCTACTAACTACAGCAACACCACTAGGTCTACTAACTACAGCAACACCACTAGGTATACTAACTACAGCAACACCACTAGGTCTACTAACTACAGCAACACCACTAGGTCTACTAACTACAGCAACACCACTAGGCCTACTAACTACAGCAACACCACTAGGTCTACTAACTACAGCAACACCACTAGGTCTACTAACTACAGCAACACCACTAGGTCTACTAACTACAGCAACACCACTAGGTCTACTAACTACAGCAACACCACTAGGTCTACTAACTACAACAACACCACTAGGTCTACTAACTACAGCAACATACTAGGTCTACTAACTACAGCAACACCACTAGGTCTACTAACTACAGCAACACCACTAGGTCTACTAACTACAGCAACACCACTAGGTCTACTAACTACAGCAACGCCACTAGGTTAACTAACTACAGCAACACCACTAGGTCTACTAACTACAGCAACACCACTAGGTCTACTAACTACAGCAACACCACTAGGTCTACTAACTACAGCAACACCACTAGGTCTACTAACTACAGCAACACCACTAGGTCTACTAACTACAGCAACACCACTAGGTCTACTAACTACAGCAACACCACTAGGTCTACTAACTACAGCAACACCAATAGGTCTACTAACTACAGCAACACCACTAGGTCTACTAACTACAGCAACACCACTAGGTCTACTAACTACAGCAACACCACTAGGTCTACTAACTATAGGAACACCACTAGGTCTATAACTACAGCAACACCACTAGGTCTACTAACTACAGGAACACTACTAGGTCTACTAACTATAGGAACACCACTATGTCTACTAACTACAGCAACACCACTAGGTCTACTAACTACAGCAACACCACTAGGTCTACTAACTACAGCAACACCACTAGGTCTACTAACTACAGCAACACCACTAGGTCTACTAACTACAGCAACACCACTAGGTCTACTAACTACAGCAACACCACTAGGTCTACTAACTACAGCAACACCACTAGGTCTACTAACTACAGCAACACCACTAGGTCTACTAACTACAGCAACACGACTAGGTCTACTAACTACAGCAACACAACTAGGTCTACTAACTACAGCAACACCACTAGGTCTACTAACTACAGCAACACCACTAGGTCTAGTAACTACAGCAACACGACTAGGTCTACTAACTACAGCAACACAACTAGGTCTACTAACTACAGCAACACCACTAGGTCTACTAACTATAGGAACACCACTAGGTCTACTAACTACAGCAACACCACTAGGTCTACTAACTATAGGAACACCACTAGGTCTACTAACTACAGCAACACCACTAGGTTTATTAACTACAGCAACACCTCCAGGTCTACTAACTACAGCAACACCACTAGGTATACTAACTACAGCAACACGACTAGGTCTACTAACTACAGCAACACCACTAGGTCTACTAACTACAGCAACACCACTAGGTCTACTAACTACAGCAACACCACTAGGTCTACTAACTACAGCAACAACACAAGGTCTACTAACTACAGCAACACCACTAGGTCTACTAACTACAGCAACACCAATAGGTCTACTAACTACAGCAACACCACTAGGTCTACTAACTACAGCAACACCACTAGGTCTACTAACTACAACAACACCACTAGGTCTACTAACTACAGCAACACCACTAGGTCTACTAACTACAGCAACACCACTAGGTCTACTAACTACAGCAACACCACTAGGTCTACTAACTACAGCAACACCACTAGGTCTACTAACTACAGCAACACCACTAGGTCTACTAACTACAGCAACACCACTAGGTCTACTAACTACAGCAACATCACTAGGTCTACTAACTACAGCAACACCACTAGGTCTACTAACTACAACAACACCACTAGGTCTACTAACTACAGCAACACCACTAGGTCTACTAACTACAGCAACACCACTAGGTCTACTAACTACAGCAACACCACTAGGTCTACTAACTACAGCAACACCACTAGGTCTACTAACTACAACAACACCACTAGGTCTACTAACTACAGCAACACCACTAGGTCTACTAACTACAGCAACACCACTAGGTCTACTAACTACAGCAACACCACTAGGCCTACTAACTACAGCAACACCACTAGGTCTACTAACTACAGCAACACAACTAGGTCTACTAACTACAGCAACACCACTAGGTCTACTAACTACAGCAACACCACTAGGTCTACTAACTACAGCAACACCACTAGGTCTACTAACTACAGCAACACCACTAGGTCTACTAACTACAGCAACACCACTAGGTCTACTAACTACAGCAACACCACTAGGTCTACTAACTACAGCAACACCACTAGGTCTACTAACTACAGCAACACCACTAGGTCTACTAACTCTAGCAACACCACTAGGTCTACTAACTACAACAACACCACTAGGTCTACTAACTACAGCAACACCACTAGGTCTACTAACTACAGCAACACCACTAGGTCAACTAACTACAGCAACACCACTAGGTCTACTAACTACAGCAACACCACTAGGTCTACTAACTACAACAACACCACTAGGTCTACTAACTACAGCAACACCACTAGGTCTACTAACTACAGCAACACCACTAGGTCTACTAACTACAGCAACACCACTAGGTCTACTAACTACAGCAACACCACTAGGTCTACTAACTACAGCAACACCACTAGGTCTACTAACTACAGCAACACCACTAGGTCTACTAACTACAGCAACACCACTAGGTCAACTAACTACAGCAACACCACTAGGTCTACTAACTACAGCAACACCACTAGGTCAACTAACTACAGCAACACCACTAGGTATACTAACTACAGCAACACCACTAGGTCTACTAACTACAGCAACACCACTAGGTCTACTAACTACAGCAACACCACTAGGTCTACTAACTACAGCAACACCACTAGGTCTACTAACTATAGGAACAACACTAGGTCTACTAACTACAGCAACACCACTAGGTCTACTAACTACAGCAACACCACTAGGTCTACTAACTACAGCAACACCACTAGGTCTACTAACTACAGCAACACCACTAGGTCTACTAACTACAGCAACACCACTAGGTCTACTAACTACAGCAACACCACTAGGTCTACTAACTACAGCAACACCACTAGGTATACTAACTACAGCAACACCACTAGGTCTACTAACTACAGCAACACCACTAGGTCTACTAACTACAGCAACACCACTAGGCCTACTAACTACAGCAACACCACTAGGTCTACTAACTACAGCAACACCACTAGGTCTACTAACTACAGCAACACCACTAGGTCTACTAACTACAGCAACACCACCAGGTCTACTAACTACAGCAACACCACTAGGTCTACTAACTACAACAACACCACTAGGTCTACTAACTACAGCAACACCCCTCGGTCTACTAACTACAGCAACACCACTAGGTCTACTAACTACAGCAACACCACTAGGTCTACTAACTACAGCAACACCACTAGGTCTACTAACTACAGCAACACCACTAGGTTAACTATCTACAGCAACACCACTAGGTCTACTAACTACAGCAACACCACTAGGTCTACTAACTACAGCAACACCACTAGGTCTACTAACTACAGCAACACCACTAGGTCTACTAACTACAGCAACACCACTAGGTCTACTAACTACAGCAACACCACTAGGTCTACTAACTACAGCAACACCACTAGGTCTACTAACTACAGCAACACCACTACGTCAACTAACTACAGCAACACCACTAGGTCTACTAACTACAGCAACACCACAAGGTCTACTAACTACAACAACACCACTAGGTCTACTAACTACAGCAACACCACTAGGTCTACTAACTACAGCAACACCACTAGGTCTACTAACTACAGCAACACCACTAGGTCTACTAACTACAGCAACACCACTAGGTCTACTAACTACAGCAACACCACTAGGTCTACTAACTACAGCAACACCACTAGGTCTACTAACTACAGCAACACCACTAGGTCAACTAACTACAGCAACACCACTAGGTCTACTAACTACAGCAACACCACTAGGTCTACTAACTACAGCAACACCACTAGGTCTACTAACTACAGCAACACCACTAGGTCTACTAACTACAGCAACACCACTAGGTCTACTAACTACAGCAACACCACTAGGTCTACTAACTATAGGAACAACACTAGGTCTACTAACTACAGCAACACCACTAGGTCTACTAACTACAGCAACACCACTAGGTCTACTAACTACAGCAACACCACTAGGTCTACTAACTACAGCAACACCACTAGGTCTACTAACTACAGCAACACCACTAGGTCTACTAACTACAGCAACACCACTAGGTCTACTAACTACAGCAACACCACTAGGTATACTAACTACAGCAACACCACTAGGTCTACTAACTACAGCAACACCACTAGGTCTACTAACTACAGCAACACCACTAGGCCTACTAACTACAGCAACACCACTAGGTCTACTAACTACAGCAACACCACTAGGTCTACTAACTACAGCAACACCATTAGGTCTACTAACTACAGCAACACCACTAGGTCTACTAACTACAGCAACACCACTAGGTCTACTAACTACAACAACACCACTAGGTCTACTAACTACAGCAACACCCCTCGGTCTACTAACTACAGCAACACCACTAGGTCTACTAACTACAGCAACGCCACTAGGTCTACTAACTACAGCAACACCACTAGGTCTACTAACTACAGCAACGCCACTAGGTTAACTAACTACAGCAACACCACTAGGTCTACTAACTACAGCAACACCACTAGGTCTACTAACTACAGCAACACCACTAGGTCTACTAACTACAGCAACACCACTAGGTCTACTAACTACAGCAACAACACAAGGTCTACGAACTACAGCAACACCACTAGGTCTACTAACTACAGCAACACCACTAGGTCTACTAACTACAGCAACATCACTAGGTCTACTAACTACAGCAACACCACTAGGTCTACTAACTACAACAACACCACTAGGTCTACTAACTACAGCAACACCACTAGGTCTACTAACTACAGCAACACCACTAGGTCTACTAACTACAGCAACACCACTAGGTCTACTAACTACAGCAACACCACTAGGTCTACTAACTACAGCAACACCACTAGGTCTACTAACTACAGCAACACCACTAGGTCTACTAACTACAGCAACACCACTAGGTCTACTAATTACAGCAACACCACTAGGTCTACTAACTACAGCAACACCACTAGGTCTACTAACTACAGCAACACCACTAGGTCTACTAACTACAGCAACATCACTAGGTCTACTAACTACAGCAACACCACTAGGTCTACTAACTACAACAACACCACTAGGTCTACTAACTACAGCAACACCACTAGGTCTACTAACTACAGCAACACCACTAGGTCTACTAACTACAGCAACACCACTAGGTCTACTAACTACAGCAACACCACTAGGTCTACTAACTACAACAACACCACTAGGTCTACTAACTACAGCAACACCACTAGGTCTACTAACTACAGTAACACCACCAGGTCTACTAACTACAGCAACACCACTAGGCCTACTAACTACAGCAACACCACTAGGTCTACTGACTACAGCAACACCACTAGGTCTACTAACTACAGCAACACCACTAGGTCTACTGACTACAGCAACACCACTAGGTCTACTAACTACAGCAACACCACTAGGTCTACTAACTACAGCAACACCACTAGGTCTACTAACTACAGCAACACCACTAGGTCTACTAACTACAGCAACACCACTAGGTCTACTAACTACAGCAACACCACTAGGTCTACTAACTACAGCAACACCACTACATTTTACATTTACATTTTAGTCATTTAGCAGACGCTCTTATCCAGAGCGACTTACAGGAGCAATTAGGGAAAAGTGCCTTGCTTAAGGGCACATCGACAGATTTCTGACCTAGTCGGCTCGGGGATTAGAACCAGCGACCTTTCGGTTACTGGCACAACGCTCTTACCCACTAAGCTACCTGCCGCCACACCACTAGGTCTACTAACTACAGCAACACCACTAGGTCTACTAACTACAGCAACACCACTAGGTCTACTAACTACAGCAACACCACTAGGTCTACTAACTATAGGAACACCACTAGGTCTACTAACTACAGCAACATCACTAGGTCTACTAACTACAGTAACACCACTAGGTCTACTAACTACAGCAACACCACTAGGTCTACTAACTACAGCAACACCACTAGGTCTACTAACTACAGCAACACCACTATGTCTACTAACTACATCAACACCACTAGGTCTACTAACTATAGGAACACCACTAGGTCTACTAACTACAGCAACACCACTAGGTCTACTAACTACAGCAACACCACTAGGTCTAATAACTACAGCAACACCACTAGGTCTACTAACTACAGCAACACCACTAGGTCTACTAACTATAGGAACACCACTAGGTCTACTAACTACAGCAACACCACTAGGTCTACTAACTACAGCAACACCTCCAGGTCTACTAACTACAGCAACACCACTAGGTCTACTAACTACAGCAACACCACTAGGTCTACTAACTACAGCAACACCACTAGGTCTACTAACTACAGCAACACCACTAGGTCTACTAACTACAGCAACACCACTAGGTCTACTAACTACAGCAACACCACTAGGTCTACTAACTACAGCAACACCACTAGGTCTACTAACTACAGCAACACCACTAGGTCTATTAACTACAGCAACACCACTAGGTCTACTAACTACAGCAACACCACTAGGTCTACTAACTACAACAACACCACTAGGTCGACTAACTACAGCAACACCACTAGGTCTACTAACTACAGCAACACCACTAGGTCTACTAACTACAGCAACACCACTAGGTCTACTAACTACAGCAACACCACTAGGTCTACTAACTACAGCAACACCACTAGGTCTACTAACTACAGCAACACCAATAGGTCTACTAACTACAGCAACACCACTAGGTCTACTAACTACAGCAACACCACTAGGTCTTCTAACTACAGCAACACCACTAGGTCTACTAACTACAGCAACACCACTAGGTCTACTAACTACAGCAACACCACTAGGTCTACTAACTACAGCAAAACCACTAGGTCTACTAACTACAGCAACACCACTAGGTCTACTAACTACAGCAACACCACTAGGTCTACTAACTACAGCAACACCACTAGGTCTACTAACTACAGCAACACCACTAGGTCTACTAACTACAGCAACACCACTAGGTCTACTAACTACAGCAACACCACTAGGTCTACTAACTACAGCAACACCACTAGGTCTACTAACTACAGCAACACCACTAGGTCTACTAACTACAGCAACACCACTAGGTCTACTAACTACAGCAACACCACTAGGTCTACTAACTACATCAACACCACTAGGTCTACTAACTACAACAACACCACTAGGTCTACTAACTACAGCAACACCACTAGGTCTACTAACTACAGCAACACCACTAGGTCTACTAACTACAGCAACACCACTAGGTCTACTAACTACAGCAACACCACTAGGTCTACTAACTACAGCAACACCACTAGGTCTACTAACTACAGCAACACCACTAGGTTTACTAACTACAGCAACACCACTAGGTCTACTAACTACAGCAACACCACTAGGTCTACTAACTACAGCAACACCACTAGGTCTACTAACTACAGCAACACCACTAGGTCTACTAACTACAGCAACACCACTAGGTTTACTAACTACAGCAACACCACTAGGTCTACTAACTACAGCAACACCACTAGGTCTACTAACTACAGCAACACCACTAGGTCTACTAACTACAACAACACCACTAGGTCTACTAACTACAGCAACACCACTAGGTCTACTAACTACAACAACACCACTAGGTCTACTAACTACAGCAACACCACTAGGTCTACTAACTACAGCAACACCACTAGGTCTACTATCTACAGCAACACCACTAGGTCTACTAACTACAGCAACACCACTAGGTCTACTAACTACAGCAACACCACTAGGTATACTAACTACAGCAACACCACTAGGTCTACTAACTACAGCAACACCACTAGGTCTAATAACTACAGCAACACCACTAGGTCTACTAACTACAGCAACACCACTAGGTCTACTAACTATAGGAACACCACTAGGTCTACTAACTACAGCAACACCACTAGGTCTACTAACTACAGCAACACCTCCAGGTCTACTAACTACAGCAACACCACTAGGTCTACTAACTACAGCAACACCACTAGGTCTACTAACTACAGCAACACCACTAGGTCTACTAACTACAGCAACACCACTAGGTCTACTAACTACAGCAACACCACTAGGTCTACTAACTACAGCAACACCACTAGGTCTACTAACTACAGCAACACCACTAGGTCTACTAACTACAGCAACACCACTAGGTCTATTAACTACAGCAACACCACTAGGTCTACTAACTACAGCAACACCACTAGGTCTACTAACTACAACAACACCACTAGGTCTACTAACTACAGCAACACCACTAGGTCTACTAACTACAGCAACACCACTAGGTCTACTAACTACAGCAACACCACTAGGTCTACTAACTACAGCAACACCACTAGGTTAACTAACTACAGCAACACCACTAGGTCTACTAACTACAGCAACACCAATAGGTCTACTAACTACAGCAACACCACTAGGTCTACTAACTACAGCAACACCACTAGGTCTTCTAACTACAGCAACACCACTAGGTCTACTAACTACAGCAACACCACTAGGTCTACTAACTACAGCAACACCACTAGGTCTACTAACTACAGCAACACCACTAGGTCTACTAACTACAGCAACACCACTAGGTCTACTAACTACAGCAACACCACTAGGTCTACTAACTACAGCAACACCACTAGGTCTACTAACTACAGCAACACCACTAGGTCTACTAACTACAGCAACACCACTAGGTCTACTAACTACAGCAACACCACTAGGTCTACTAACTACAGCAACACCACTAGGTCTACTAACTACAGCAACACCACTAGGTCTACTAACTACAACAACACCACTAGGTCTACTAACTACAGCAACACCACTAGGTCTACTAACTACAGCAACACCACTAGGTCTACTAACTACAGCAACACCACTCGGTCTACTAACTACAGCAACACCACTAGGTCTACTAACTACAGCAACACCACTAGGTCTACTAACTACAGCAACACCACTAGGTCTACTAACTACAGCAACACCACTAGGTCTACTAACTACAGCAACACCACTAGGTCTACTAACTACAACAAGACCACTAGGTCTACTAACTACAGCAACACCACTAGGTCTACTAACTACAGCAACACCACTAGGTCTACTAACTACAGCAACACCACTAGGTCTACTAACTACAGCAACACCACTAGGTCTACTAACTACAACAACACCACTAGGTCTACTAACTACAGCAACACCACTAGGTCTACTAACTACAACAACATCACTAGGTCTACTAACTACAGCAACACCACTAGGTCTACTAACTACAGCAACACCACTAGGTCTACTAACTACAGCAACACCTCTAGGTCTACTAACTACAGCAACACCACTAGGTCTACTAACTACAGCAACACCACTAGGTCTACTAACTACAGCAACACCACTAGGTCTACTAACTACAGCAACACCACTAGGTCTACTAACTACAGCAACACCACTAGGTCTACTAACTACAACAACACTACTAGGTCTACTAACTACAGCAACACCACTAGGTCTACTAACTACAGCAACACCACTAGGTCTACTAACTACAGCAACACCACTAGGTCTACTAACTACAGCAACACCACTAGGTCTACTAACTACAGCAACACCACTAGGTCTACTAACTACAGCAACACCACTAGGTCTACTAACTACAGCAACACCACTAGGTCTACTAACTACAGCAACACCACTAGGTTTACTAACTACAACAACACCACTAGGTCTACTAACTACAGCAACACCACTAGTTCTACTAACTACAGCAACACCACTAGGTCTACTAACTACAACAACACCACTAGGTCTACTAACTACAGCAACACCACTAGGTCTACTAACTACAACAACACCACTAGGTCTACTAACTACAGCAACACCACTAGGTCTACTAACTACAGCAACACCACTAGGTCTACTAACTACAGCAACACCACTAGGTCTACTAACTACAGCAACACCACATGTCTACTAACTACAGCAACACCACTAGGTCTACTAACTACAGCAACACCACTAGGTCTACTAACTACAGCAACACCACTAGGTCTACTAACTACAGCAACACCACGTCTGACAGGAGAGAAGAGACATATAACAATAGCTTTAGATAACGTAAATAAAGAATACGGTCGCAGCAAAGGAAGCTGCTACATAGTATTGGGATGCAGCCCTGGTTTAAGATGTAGGAAAGGAAGCTGCTATGTAGTATTGGGATGCAGCCCTGGTTTAAGATGTAGGAAAGGAAGCTGCTATGTAGTATTGGGATGCAGCCCTGGTTTAAGATGTAGGAAAGGAAGCTGCTATGTAGTATTGGGATGCAGCCGTGGTGTAATATGTAGGAAAGGAAGCTGCTATGTAGTATTGGGATGCAGCCCTGGTTTAAGATGTTGCAAAGGAAGCTGCTATGTAGTATTGGGATGCAGCCCTGGTTTAAGATGTAGGAAAGGAAGCTGCTATGTAGTATTGGGATGCAGCCGTGGTTTAAGAGGTAGGAAAGGAAGCTGCTATGTAGTATTGGGACGCAGCCCTGGTTTAAGATGTAGGAAAGGAAGCTGCTATGTAGTATTGGGACGCAGCCCATGATGTTTTACTCACAGATGGTATCAGCTCCTGGGGTTTACTGGGACATACTACGGAGGGCCTTGGAGGCTCCCTCAGACACAGTCATTTATAGCAGGACATAAACAGAGAAACGGGGTGAGAGAGAGAGAGTTTATGGATGGATCGACAGACAAAGAGAGGAGATAGCTAGATAAGATATAGACCAACCTGAAAGAGAAAGAATGACTGCCTCAGATTTGAAACATTAGAAATATGCAAGGTACAAAGCCTTGCAAAAGTATTCATCCCTCTTGTTTCCGCTCTTTGTTGCATTACAACCTGTAATTTAAATGGATTTTTATTTGGATTTCATGTCATGGACATAAAAAAATAGTCCAAATTGGTGAAGGGAAATGAAAACAATGAAAAAATAAATAACGGAAAAGTGGTGCTTGCATATGTATTCACCCCCTTTGCTATGAAGCCCCTAAATAAGATCTGGTGCAACCAATTCCCTTCAGAAGTCACATAATTAGTTAAATAAAGTCCAATCTAAGTGTCACATGATCTGTCACATGATCTCAGCATATATACACCTGTTCTGAAAGGCCCCAGAGTCTGCAACACCACTAAGCAAGGGGCACCACCAAGCAAGCGGCACCATGAAGACCAAGGAGCTCTCCAAACAGGTCAGGGACAAGGTTGTGGAGAAGTACAGATCAGGGTTGGGTTATTAAAAAATATCAGACACTTAGAACATCCCACGGAGCACCATTAAATCCATTATTAAAACATTGGAAAGAATATGGCAACACAACAAACCTGCCAAGAGAGGGCTGCCCACCAAAACTCACGGACCAGGCAATGAGGGTATTAATCAAAGAGGCAACAAAGAGACCAAAGATAACCCTGAGGAACTGCAAAGCTCCACAGCAGAGATTGGCATATCTGTCCATAGGACCACTTTAAGCCGTACACTCCACAGAACTGGGCTTTACGGAAGAGTGGCAAGAAAAAAGCCATTGCTTAAAGAAACAAATAAGCAAACACGTTTGGTGTTTGCCAAAAGGCATGTGGGAGACTCCCCAAACATATGGAAGAAGGTACTCTGGTCAGATGAGACTAAAATTGAGCTTTTTGGCAAATGCTGTGTCTGGCGCAAACCCAACACATCTCATTGGCAGGGACTGGGAAACTGGTCAGAATTTAAGGAATGATGGATGGCGATAATTACAGGGAAATTCTCGAGGGAAACCTGTTTCAGTCTTCCTGAGATTTGAGACTGGGATGGAGGTTCACCTTCCAGCAGGACAATGACCCTAAGCATACTGCTAAAGCAACACTTGAGTGGTTTAAGGGGAAACATTTAAATGTCTTGGAATGGCCTAGTCAAAGCCCAGACCTCAATCCAACTGAGAATCTGTGGTATGACTTAAAGATTGCTGTACACCAGCGGAACCCATCCAACTTGAAGGAGCTGGAGCAGTTTTGTCTTGAAGAATGGGCAAAAATCCCAGTGGCTAGATGTGCCAAGCTTATAGAGACATACCCCAAGAGACTTGCAGCTGTAATTGCTTCAAAAGGTGGCTCTACAAAGTATTGACTTTGGGGGGGTGAATAGTTAATGCACGCTCAAGTTTTCTGTTTTTTTTGTCTTATTTCTTGTTTGTTTCACCCCAAAAAATATTTTGCATCTTCAAAGTGGTAGGCATGTTGTGTAAATCAAATGTTACAAACCCCCCAAAAATCCATTTTAATTCCAGGTTGTAAGGCAACAAAATAGGAAAAATGCCAAGGGGGGTGAATACTTTCGCAAGCCACTGTATTTGATGTAACCCACAACAGTACAGTAGTCACAGCCAGCTAGCTAACATAGCATCCCTCTGTTTGAGCAGGGTGTTTCAGTAAGCTAAACTAGCCAGCTAGCTAACATAGCATCCCTCTGTTTGAGCAGGGTGTTTCAGTAGGCTAAACTAGCCAGCTAGCTAACATAGCATCCCTCTGTTTGAGCAGGGTGTTTCAGTAGGCTAAACTAGCCAGCTAGCTAACATAGCATCCCTCTGTTTTAGCAGGGTGTTTCAGTAGGCTAAACTAGCCAGCTAGCTAACATAGCATCCCTCTGTTTGAGCAGGGTGTTTCAGTAGGCTGAACTAGCCAGCTAGCTAACATATCATCCCTCTGTTTGAGCAGGGTGTTTCAGTAGGCTAAACTAGCCAGCTAGCTAACATAGCATCCCTCTGTTTGAGCAGGGTGTTTCAGTAGGCTGAACTAGCCAGCTAGCTAACATAGCATCCCTCTGTTTGAGCAGGGTGTTTCAGTAGGCTGAACTAGCCAGCTAGCTAACATAGCATCCCTCTGTTTGAGCAGGGTGTTTCAGTAGGCTGAACTAGCCAGCTAGCTAACATAGCATCCCTCTGTTTGAGCAGGGTGTTTCAGTAGGCTGAACTAGCCAGCTAGCTAACATAGCATCCCTCTGTTTGAGCAGGGTGTTTCAGTAGGCTGAACTAGCCAGCTAGCTAACATAGCATCCCTCTGTTTGAGCAAGGTGTTTCAGTAGGCTGAACTAGCTAGCTGCTACAACACATGGTCCAAACGTGTTCCATCTTCAGACAACTGGATCTGGAAGAACCTTTTTTACTATGAGTGGCTGGGTTAGAGAGGAGAGGAGTGGAGAGGAGAGGAGAGGAGAGGAGAGGAGTGGAGAGGAGAGGAGAGGAGAGGAGAGGAGAGGAGAGGAGAGGAGTGGAGAGGAGAGGAGAGGAGAGGAGAGGAGAGGAGAGGAGAGGAGAGGAGAGGAGAGGAGAGGAGAGGAGAGGAGAGGAGAATGTGATGTGACTCAGAGACAGAGAGGTACACTAGGTGTTAATAGCAGGAGTGTGAGAGATGGAGCAGGAGTGTGACAATGAGCTCTATAACCCTGGGTCACCCTGGGACACCCTAAGCAGCAGAGGGCCTTGTGGGAACCTTTATTAAGATGAACAATAGTGTTTATGAATTGATACACATAACGACGCCGGATTCAAAAATTTAGAATTTTTCAATTTAAATTATTATATAAAATTCTTGCTACCAATAGAATGTTATTTATATGGGGGATACAATCTTCCCAGCTCTGCAGATTTTGCTGCGAAGAGACAGAATCATTAGATCATTTGTTTTGGTACTGTCCATTTGTAGCTTGTTTTTGGACACAGGTCCAGGAATGGCTAAAGGATTGCAATATTTACCTGGAGCTAACCCTGCAGATAGCACTACTGGGTGATCTGAAAAGTCATAGTCAATCGATCAATAATATAATAATACTTTTAGCAAAAATGTTTATTTTCAATTTACGATCTGTAGAAACAATGAGAATAGAAAGGTTCAGAACTTTTGTAAAACATCACAGTTGAAAAATACAGTGGGGGAAAAAAGTATTTAGTCAGCCACCAATTGTGCAAGTTCTCCCACTTAAAAAGATGAGAGAGGCCTGTAATTTTCATCATAGGTACACGTTAACTATGACAGACAAAATGAGGGAAAAAAATCCAGAAAATCACATTGTAGGATTTTTAATGAATTTATTTGCAAATTATGGTGGAAAATAAGTATTTGGTCAATAACAAAAGTTTCTCAATACTTTGTTATATACCCTTTGTTGGCAATGACACAGGTCAAACGTTTTCTGTAAGTCTTCACAAGGTTTTCACACACTGTTGCTGGTATTTTGGCCCATTCCTCCATGCAGATCTCCTCTAGAGCAGTGATGTTTTGGGGCTGTCGCTGGGAAACACGGACTTTCAACTCCCTCCAAAGATTTTCTATGGGGTTGAGATCTGGAGACTGGCTAGGCCACTCCAGGACCTTGAAATGCTTCTTACGAAGCCACTCCTTTGTTGCCCGGGCGGTGTGTTTGGGACCATTGTCATGCTGAAAGACCCAGCCACGTTTCATCTTCAATGCCCTTGCTGATGGAAGGAGGTTTTCACTCAAAATCTCACGATACATGGCCCCATTCATTCTTTCCTTTACACGGATCAGTCGTCCTGGTCCCTTTGCAGAAAAACAGCCCCAAAGCATGATGTTTCCACCCCGTTGCTTCACAGTAGGTATGGTGTTCTTTGGATGCAACTCAGCATTCTTTGTCCTCCAAACACGACGAGTTGAGTTTTTACCAAAAAGTTATATTTTGGTTTCATCTGACCATATGACATTCTCCCAATCCTCTTCTGGATCATCCAAATGCACTCTAGCAAACTTCAGACGGGCCTGGACATGTACTGGTTTAAGCAGGGGGACACGTCTTGCACTGCAGGATTTGAGTCCCTGGCGGCGTAGTGTGTTACTGATGGTAGGCTTTGTTACTTTGGTCCCAGCTCTCTGCAGGTCATTCACTAGGTCCCCCCGTGTGGTTGTGGGATTTTTGCTCACCGTTCTTGTGATCATTTTGACCCCACGGGGTGAGATCTTGCGTGGAGCCCCAGATCGAGGGAGATTATCAGTGGTCTTGTATGTCTTCCATTTCCTAATAATTGCTCCCACAGTTGATTTCTTCAAACCAAGCTGCTTACCTATTGCAGATTCAGTGTTCCCAGCCTGGTGCAGGTCTACAATTTTGTTTCTGGTGTCCTTTGACAGCTCTTTGGTCTTGGCCATAGTGGAGTTTGGAGTGTGACTGTTTGAGGTTGTGGACAGGTGTATTTTATACTGATAACAAGTTCAAACAGGTGCCATTAATACAGGTAACGAGTGGAGGACAGAGGAGCCTCTTAAAGAAGAAGTTACAGGTCTGTGAGAGCCAGAAATCTTGCTTGTTTGTAGGTGACCAAATTTGGTCACCAGGATGTGGTGTTATATATTTGCGAGAATAAAACCATATGGTGGATTGGAAGTGATGCAGACAATTAGATTGATGGAAGTTACAATCTATCTGAAATATTAAAGATGATCTACTCAACAAAAAAAAGAAAGATTACCAATAATGATAGAACGAGAGAAGCAGCTAAGTATATCCTGAGATTAGGGTGATAAAGGGAGAGTGGTATTAGATAGCTGCCTGGATGGACAGGATGTGGTGTTATATGACTGGTATTAGATAGCTTCCTGAATGGACAGGATGTGGTGTTATATGATTGGTATTAGATAGCTTCCTGGATGGACAGGATGTGGTGTTATATGACTGGTATTAGATAGCTTCCTGGATGGACAGGATGTGGTGTTATATGACTGGTATTAGATAGCTTCCTGGATGGACAGGATGTGGTGTTATATGAGTGGTATTAGATAGCTTCCTGGATGGACAGGATGTGGTGTTATATGAGTGGTATTAGATAGCTTCCTAGATGGACAGGATGTGGTGTTATATGACTGGTATTAGATAGGTTCCTGGATGGACAGGATGTGGTGTTATATGACTGGTATTAGATAGGTTCCTGGATGGACAGGATGTGGTGTTATATGACTGGTATTAGATAGCTTCCTGGATGGACAGGATGTGGTGTTATATGACTGGTATTAGATAGCTTCCTGGATGGACAGGATGTGGTGTTATATGACTGGTATTAGATAGGTTCCTGGATGGACAGGATGTGGTGTTATATGACTGGTATTAGATAGCTTCCTGGATGGACAGGATGTGGTGTTATATGACTGGTATTAGATAGGTTCCTGGATGGACAGGATGTGGTGTTATATGACTGGTATTAGATAGGTTCCTGGATGGACAGGATGTGGTTGGTGGAGCTGGACTTCATTTGAATCTGAAGAGAGACATGTTTGACTAATTTAACCTTTATTTCAACAGGTTTGTGTAGTTGAGATTGAAGTAGGCTACATGTTGTTCAAGAGAGGTTTTCAATAGAAGCCTCCAGTCCTTCAGATGACCTCCAGAGACTCCAGAGACTCCAGTCCTTCAGATGACCTCCAGAGACTCCAGAGACTCCAGTCCTTCAGATGACCTCCAGAGCCTCCAGAGACTCCAGTTCTTCAGATGACCTCCAGAGTCTCCAGTCCTTCAGATGACCTCCAGAGCCTCCAGTCCTTCAGATGACCTCCAGAGCCTCCAGAGACTCCAGTCCTTCAGATTACCTCCAGAGCCTCCAGAGACTCCAGTCCTTCAGATTACCTCCAGAGCCTCCAGAGACTCCAGTCCTTCAGATGACCTCCAGAGCCTCCAGTCCTTCAGATGACCTCCAGAGCCTCCAGTCCTTCAGATGACCTCCAGAACCTCCAGAGACTCCAGTCCTTCAGATGACCTCCAGAGACTCCAGTCCTTCAGATGACCTCCAGAGACTCCAGAGACTCCAGTCCTTCAGATGACCTCTGGGAGTCTCCAGAGACTCCAGTCCTTCAGATGACTTCCAGAGCCTCCAGAGCCTCCAGTCCTTCAGATGACCTCCAGAGCCTCCAGTCCTTCAGATGACCTCCAGAGCCTCCAGAGACTCCAGTCCTTCAGATGACCTCTGGGAGCCTCCAGAGCCTCCAGTCCTTCAGATGACCTCCAGAGCCTCCAGTCCTTCAGATGACCTCCAGAGCCTCCAGTCCTTCAGATGACCTCCAGAGACTCCAGCCCTTCAGATGACTCCAGAGCCTCCAGAGACTCCAGTCCTTCAGATGACCTCCAGAGCCTCCAGTCCTTCAGATGACCTCCAGTCCTTCAGATGACCTCCAGAGCCTCCAGAGCCTCCAGTCCTTCAGATGACCTCCAGAGCCTCCAGAGACTCCAGTCCTTCAGATGACCTCCAGAGACTCCAGTACGTTGTTGTTTCCTAACCATCCAAGACCCCCCACAGGCTGCTAACTTGGCCCTTATCTTAAATAGTTCACTTCTGTGTTGGGAGGCATTGGATCAGCGTTCTCGTTGCGTCTCCTGTTAGTACCTTTTATGAAGGGAAGCTAATGATCCATCATGTATGACATACCTGGGAGTGTGTAAACTAGAATTTTTTATTACCATAACGTTTTTGTATGTTCTCTATAGTTTGGCCACTTGGAGGCCACTTGGGTGCATTTGGGCAAACTGGCGAGGGACACCTGGGTGACTTCATACTAAATATGATGTAGCTCCCTCATTCCTGAATGTAACAGTCTGAAACTTTGCACACACACTGCTGCCCTGTAGACAACATCTCAATTACCTCCGTAAATTACGTATGTTTTTTTTGTTTGTATTATCTTTTACCAGATCTATTGTGTTATGTTCTCCTGCATTAATTTCACATCTCCACAAACTTCAAAGTGTTTCCTTTCAATTAATATCAATAATATGCATATCCATGCTTCAGGTCCTGAGCTACAGGCAGTTAGATTTGGCCTTGTCATTTTAGGTGGAAATTGAGATGAAGGGTCCGATCCACCTAGCCCTTCATGGTCTTCATTTGTCCCCAATAAGCCACATGGCAGCATAGTTTGCCATGTACAGAGTTTATCTTCATCATTTTCTAAGTAAGAGCTTTGTCGTATTCAGACATTGTGTGGTTTGAAACACCAAAATAAAAGGTAGATATTTTACCCGTCGAAAAGCATTAACCTCAGCCTGGGCGGCTGCCACAAATCCTAGAAGCAGAAGGACCTTCATTATGTTGACCAATCCCCATCCTTTATAATGACTAAATCAAATCAAACGTTAAATGCACTTTAAATAAAGCCAGACTAAGTCAGTGGCACAAAAAGTACATCTCCTTAAAATGTTGATATTTGGTTGCGTTGACAACCAAATACGATTCAATATGACTTTTGTTACATAGCAAATAGGCTAGCTGACAAACTAATGTAACGGTATTTATTCAACCTTACAGTGAGTAACACATTAACGGCACCATTTTGAGGTTACTTCTTTTGTAATCATCGAAAGCGTGCATGTTCAAGGTAGCATGCAGAGGTCCCAGGTCAGTGGAGATCTTCATAATAATAATCTGTGCAGAATCTCCAACAGCATTAATCACTTGAACTATATACTTTCAATGTAATCTCAACTCTTATCCAGGTCATTTGGTTGTGCTATTAGATGAAGCACAGCGGATAACACATTAAGTTGTTATATAAATACAACGTATCTGACATTGTATTCACCTTTGAACTTGGTTGTGCTTTTAAATGGTTGAACGTGCAGTGATAACACATTTAGATAACAACCAAATCCAAAAATGTTTTTTCCTTTGGAATTTGGTTGTGCTTTTAGATGGTTAGAAGCATAGTGATTAGACATTGTGAATTCAACTAACTTCTGGCTGTCTTTTTTGAGTGGGTGAAGGTTGAAATCTCATTGCTCAACGTCTCGACCAACTATCACCCACATCTTTACGTTGAAATAATGTGGTGTGGCCCAGCGGGTTGGGTTAGTTAGTTCTGGTCAGATCAGATGCATTGTGATGATACAGAACATTTTAATGCACCCACTGTAAAACTTTGAGATTGTTTATCAATGAAAAGAGGGTTATACATTAAACGTATTATTATTATTATTATTATTATTATTATTATTATTATTATTATTATAACATACTGAGCAACAGAAACAGAAACATCAGACATGACACAGGTGTGTGGAAGCGTATAAACTATGCAGCTGGTTGGAAAGGGATAGGTTAACAGGTAGCTTAGTGGTTAAAGGGATAGGTTAACAGGTAGCTTAGTGGTTAAAGGGATAGGTTAACAGGTAGCTTAGTGGTTAAAGGGATAGGTTAACAGGTAGCTTAGTGGTTAAAGGGATAGGTTAACAGGTAGCTTAGTGGTTAAAGGGATAGGTTAACAGGTAGCTTAGTGGTTAAAGGGATAGGTTAACAGGTAGCTTAGTGGTTAAAGGGATAGGTTAACAGGTAGCTTAGTGGTTAAAGGGATAGGTTAACAGGTAGCTTAGTGGTTAAAGGGATAGGTTAACAGGCAGCTTAGTGGTTAAAGGGATAGGTTAACAGGTAGCTGAGTGGTTAAAGGGATAGGTTAACAGGTAGCTTAGTGGTTAAAGGGATAGGTTAACAGGTAGCTTAGTGGTTAAAGGGATAGGTTAACAGGTAGCTTAGTGGTTAAAGGGATAGGTTAACAGGTAGCTTAGTGGTTAAAGGGATAGGTTAACAGCTAGCTGAGTGGTTAAAGGTATAGGTTAACAGGTAGCTTAGTGGTTAAAGGGATAGGTTAACAGGTAGCTTAGTGGTTAAAGGGATATGTTAACAGGTAGCTTAGTGGTTAAAGGGATAGGTTAACAGGTAGCTGAGTGGTTAAAGGGATAGGTTAACAGGTAGCTTAGTGGTTAAAGGGATAGGTTAACAGGTAGCTGAGTGGTTAAAGGGATAGGTTAACAGGTAGCTGAGTGGTTAAAGGGATAGGTTAACAGGTAGCTTAGTGGTTAAAGGGATAGGTTAACAGGTAGCTTAGTGGTTAAAGGGATAGGTTAACAGGTAGCTTAGTGGTTAAAGGGATAGGTTAACAGGTAGCTTAGTGGTTAAAGGGATAGGTAAACAGGTAGCTTAGTGGTTAAAGGGATAGGTTAACAGGTAGCTTAGTGGTTAAAGGGATAGGTTAACAGGTAGCTTAGTGGTTAAAGGGATAGGTGAACAGGTAGCTTAGTGGTTAAAGGGATAGGTTAACAGGTAGCTTAGTGGTTAAAGGGATAGGTTAACAGGTAGCTTAGTGGTTAAAGGGATAGGTTAACAGGTAGCTTAGTGGTTAAAGGGATAGGTAAACAGGTAGCTTAGTGGTTAAAGGGATAGGTTAACAGGTAGCTTAGTGGTTAAAGGGATAGGTTAACAGGTAGCTTAGTGGTTAAAGGGATAGGTTAACAGGTAGCTTAGTGGTTAAAGGGATAGGTTAACAGGTAGCTTAGTGGTTAAAGGGATAGGTTAACAGGTAGCTTAGTGGTTAAAGGGATAGGTTAACAGGTAGCATAGTGGTTAAAGGGATAGGTTAACAGGTAGCTTAGTGGTTAAAGGGATAGGTTAACAGGTAGCTTAGTGGTTAAAGGGATAGGTTAACAGGTAGCTGAGTGGTTAAAGGGATAGGTTAACAGGTAGCTGAGTGGTTAAAGGGATAGGTTAACAGGTAGCTTAGTGGTTAAAGGGATAGGTTAACAGGTAGCTTAGTGGTTAAAGGGATAGGTTAACAGGTAGCTTAGTGGTTAAAGGGATAGGTTAACAGGTAGCTGAGTGGTTAAAGGGATAGGTTAACAGGTAGCTGAGTGGTTAAAGGGATAGGTTTACAGGTAGCTTAGTGGTTAAAGGGATAGGTTAACAGGTAGCTTAGTGGTTAAAGGGATAGGTTAACAGGTAGCTGAGTGGTTAAAGGGATAGGTTAACAGGTAGCTTAGTGGTTAAAGGGATAGGTAAACAGGTAGCTTAGTGGTTAAAGGGATAGGTTAACAGGTAGCTTAGTGGTTAAAGGGATAGGTTAACAGGTAGCTTAGTGGTTAAAGGGATAGGTGAACAGGTAGCTTAGTGGTTAAAGGGATAGGTTAACAGGTAGCTTAGTGGTTAAAGGGATAGGTTAACAGGTAGCTTAGTGGTTAAAGGGATAGGTTAACAGGTAGCTTAGTGGTTAAAGGGATAGGTAAACAGGTAGCTTAGTGGTTAAAGGGATAGGTTAACAGGTAGCTTAGTGGTTAAAGGGATAGGTTAACAGGTAGCTTAGTGGTTAAAGGGATAGGTTAACAGGTAGCTTAGTGGTTAAAGGGATAGGTTAACAGGTAGCTTAGTGGTTAAAGGGATAGGTTAACAGGTAGCTTAGTGGTTAAAGGGATAGGTTAACAGGTAGCATAGTGGTTAAAGGGATAGGTTAACAGGTAGCTTAGTGGTTAAAGGGATAGGTTAACAGGTAGCTTAGTGGTTAAAGGGATAGGTTAACAGGTAGCTGAGTGGTTAAAGGGATAGGTTAACAGGTAGCTGAGTGGTTAAAGGGATAGGTTAACAGGTAGCTTAGTGGTTAAAGGGATAGGTTAACAGGTAGCTTAGTGGTTAAAGGGATAGGTTAACAGGTAGCTTAGTGGTTAAAGGGATAGGTTAACAGGTAGCTGAGTGGTTAAAGGGATAGGTTAACAGGTAGCTGAGTGGTTAAAGGGATAGGTTAACAGGTAGCTGAGTGGTTAAAGGGATAGGTTAACAGGTAGCTTAGTGGTTAAAGGGATAGGTTAACAGGTAGCTGAGTGGTTAAAGGGATAGGTTAACAGGTAGCTGAGTGGTTAAAGGGATAGGTTAACAGGTAGCTTAGTGGTTAAAGGGATAGGTTAACAGGTAGCTTAGTGGTTAAAGGGATAGGTTAACAGGTAGCTGAGTGGTTAAAGGGATAGGTTAACAGGTAGCTGAGTGGTTAAAGGGATAGGTTAACAGGTAGCTGAGTGGTTAAAGGGATAGGTTAACAGGTAGCTGAGTGGTTAAAGGGATAGGTTAACAGGTAGCTGAGTGGTTAAAGGGATAGGTTAACAGGTAGCTGAGTGGTTAAAGGGATAGGTTAACAGGTAGCTTAGTGGTTAAAGGGATAGGTTAACAGGTAGCTTAGTGGTTAAAGGGATAGGTTAACAGGTAGCTTAGTGGTTAAAGGGATAGGTTAACAGGTAGCTTAGTGGTTAAAGGATAGGTTAACATGTAGCTTAGTGGTTAAAGGGATAGGTTAACAGGTAGCTTAGTGGTTAAAGGGATAGGTTAACAGGTAGCTTAGTGGTTAAAGGGATAGGTTAACAGGTAGCTGAGTGGTTAAAGGGATAGGTTAACAGGTAGCTTAGTGGTTAAAGGGATAGGTTAACAGGTAGCTTAGTGGTTAAAGGGATAGGTTAACAGGTAGCTTAGTGGTTAAAGGGATAGTTTAACATGTAGCTTAGTGGTTAAAGGGATAGGTTAACAGGTAGCTTAGTGGTTAAAGGGATATGTTAACAGGTAGCTGAGTGGTTAAAGGGATAGGTTAACAGGTAGCTTAGTGGTTAAAGGGATAGGTTAACAGGTAGCTGAATGGTTAAAGGGATAGGTTAACAGGTAGCTTAGTGGTTAAAGGGATAGGTTAACAGGTAGCTGAGTGGTTAAAGGGATAGGTTAACAGGTAGCTTAGTGGTTAAAGGGATAGGTTAACAGGTAGCTTAGTGGTTAAAGGGATAGGTTAACAGGTAGCTTAGTGGTTAAAGGGATAGGTTAACAGGTAGCTTAGTGGTTAAAGGGATAGGTTAACAGGTAGCTGAGTGGTTAAAGGGATAGGTTAACAGGTAGCTTAGTGGTTAAAGGGATAGGTTAACAGGTAGCTGAGTGGTTAAAGGGATAGGTTAACAGGTAGCTTAGTGGTTAAAGGGATAGGTTAACAGGTAGCTTAGTGGTTAAAGGGATAGGTTAACAGGTAGCTGAGTGGTTAAAGGGATAGGTTAACAGGTAGCTTAGTGGTTAAAGGGATAGGTTAACAGGTAGCTTAGTGGTTAAAGGGATAGGTTAACAGGTAGCTTAGTGGTTAAAGGGATAGGTTAACAGGTAGCTTAGTGGTTAAAGGGATAGGTTAACAGGTAGCTTAGTGGTTAAAGGGATAGGTTAACAGGTAGCTTAGTGGTTAAAGGGATAGGTTAACAGGTAGCTTAGTGGTTAAAGGGATAGGTTAACAGGTAGCTTAGTGGTTAAAGGGATAGGTTAACAGCTAGCTGAGTGGTTAAAGGGATAGGTTAACAGCTAGCTTAGTGGTTAAAGGGATAGGTTAACAGGTAGCTTAGTGGTTAAGAGCGTTGTGCCAGTAACCGAAAGGTTGCTGGTTCTAATCCCCGAGCCAACTATGTGAAAAATCTGTTGATGTGCCCTTGAGCAAGGCACTTAACCCTAATTGCTCCTGTAAGTCGCTCTGGATAAGAGCGTCTGCTAAAATGTAACACTAATCCTGTCTCTTTGTCCCTATCGATTAAAAAAAGGATACGTATGTATTTAGATTTTATTCATATGTATATTTGTGATGAACTGTACACTTACAGAATAACAAATATCTAGAGAACAATGTGAACATGTTTCAATTCAAAGACACCAGATCTGCCACAGATACATAATATAAACCCAATGTCCAGAATCACCTGGAGTTCTCCTGTTAAACATTATCTTCATCTTCTCCCCAGCGTTGCATTCTGGTAACTTGCCCCAAATTTCCCAAATCATGGTTGTAAAATTCCAGCAATCAGGAGGGAATATACAGGAAATCTAGATTCCTCCAACCAGGATTTCTGGTAAACCTGGGAATTTTGGGAAAGTTTTCCCTAATCTCCCCAATCCCAGGTGCTATACTATACAGCTGCAGCGGAAAGTTTTGTTGGCTCCACAAAATGTATTTCTCCCAGTCCAATGGAACACATTAAACCACTACAGGTGCCAGTCTCCCTACACAAAGGCATTGCTGTAAGAACACAGTCCCACAACACATCACACATACACTACCAAACACAGTCACATGGTGTCGGCACTACCAAACACAGTCACATGGTGTTGGCACTACCAAACACAGTCACATGGTGTTGGCATCACCAAACACAGTCACATGGTGTTGGCACTACCAAACACAGTCACATGGTGTTGGCACTACCAAACACAGTCACATGGTGTTGGCACTACCAAACACAGTCACATGGTGTTGGCACTACCAAACACAGTCACATGGTGTTGGCACTACCAAACACAGTCACATGGTGTTGGCATCACCAAACACAGTCACATGGTGTTGGCACTACCAAACACAGTCACATGGTGTTGGCACTACCAAACACAGTCACATGGTGTCGGCACTACCAAACACAGTCACATGGTGTCGGCACTACCAAACACAGTCACATGGTGTCGGCACTACCAAACACAGTCACATGGTGTTGGCACTACCAAACACAGTCACATGGTGTTGGCACTACCAAACACAGTCACATGGTGTCGGCACCACTACCAAACACAGTCACATGGTGTTGGCACTACCAAACACAGTCACATGGTGTTGGCACCACTACCAAACACAGTCACATGGTGTCGGCACTACCAAACACAGTCACATGGTGTTGGCACTACCAAACACAGTCACATGGTGTTGGCACCACTACCAAACACAGTCACATGGTGTTGGCACTACCAAACACAGTCACATGGTGTTGGCACCACTACCAAACACAGTCACATGGTGTCGGCACTACCAAACACAGTCACATGGTGTCGGCACTACCAAACACAGTCACATGGTGTTGGCACTACCAAACACAGTCACATGGTGTTGGCATCACCAAACACAGTCACATGGTGTTGGCACCACTACCAAACACAGTCACATGGTGTCGGCACTACCAAACACAGTCACATGGTGTTGGCACTACCAAACACAGTCACATGGTGTTGGCACCACTACCAAACACAGTCACATGGTGTTGGCACCACTACCAAACACAGTCACATGGTGTTGGCATTACCAAACACAGTCACATGGTGTTGGCATTACCAAACACAGTCACATGGTGTCGGCACTACCAAACACAGTCACAAAAGTTACATAGATCATCAACTTTACAATTATAAGTAGTAGACATATTTTAGTTAATCGTACACTAGCTGAAGGCAGGCTAGGCAAGTCCTTCTGTTTGGTTGAGCATGGGAGTGAACAGGCCAGGCTTGTAGCTACAACTTAAATGTGTAAAATAGGACAAATGCAGTGAGTTCCAAAAGCATTGGGACAGTGACAATTGAAACGGTACAATGACTATGAGGTTAAAGTGCTGACTGTTAGCTTTAATTTGAGGGTATTTCCATCCATATTCGGGTGAACCGTTTAGAAATTACATTACTTTCTGTACATAGTCCCTCCATTTTAGGGAACCAAAAGTATTGGGACAAATTCACTTACAGTGTGGAGAACAAGTATTTGATACACTGCCGATTTTGTTCTCCCAACTGTATATGTGTATTAAAGTTGTACAAGGTGTAGTATTTGGTCCCATATTCATAGCAAGCAATGATTACATCAATCTTGTGACTCTACACATTTGTTGTAAACATTTGCTGTTTGTTTAGCTTGTGTTTAAGATTATTTTGTGCCCAATATAAATGTTAACGGTAAATAATGTATTGTGTCATTATGCAGTCACTTTTATTGTAAATAAGAATAGAATATGTTTCTAAACACTTCTACGTTAATGTGGATGTTACCATGGTTACGGATCATTCTGAATGAATCATGAATAATGATGAGAGAGAAAGTTACAGACGCACAAATATCATACCCCCCAAAAAAATACTAACCTCCCCTGTTATTGTAATGGTTAGGGGTATGTAAGCAGAACCATACATACAGTATTTGTACTGCACATTCAGTAAATGTTAGCTTGAATATACTGTAACTGAGATTATCCAGGCTCTGTCGTAGCCGGCCGCGACCGGGAGGCCCATGGGGCGGCGCACAATTGGCCCAGCATCGTCCAGGGTAGGGGAGGGAACGGCCGGCAGGGATGTAGCTCAGTTGGTAGAGCATGGCGTTTGCAACGCCAGGGTTGTGGGTTCGATTCCCACGGGGGGCCAGTATGAAAAAAATAATAATGTATGCACTCACTAACTGTAAGTCGCTCTGGATAAGAGCGTTGTCTAAAATGTAAATGTAATTAACTTAATGAGTGAGAAAGTTACAGACGTGGAAATATCATACCCCTCACAATTTCAATAGCAGGGGAGGTTAGTATTTTTTTTTGGGGGGGGGGGGAATGATATTTCTGCGTCTGTAACTTTCTCACTCATCAAGTTAATCTCAGTTACAGTATATTCAAGCTAACATTTACTGAATGTGCAGTACAAATACTGTATGTATGGTTCTGCTTACATATCTATGTACCTGTGTGACAACAAGAAACAGGAATACCGAAGTACAGTAATAGTATTTCACATCATCAGTTTTTAAACAGAAATCATGCAACCGTTTTGTCCTCAAGCTGCATTACAATGAAATCTGTTAACTAACCATGCACATCGGCTGTATGTTGTGCAAAGGCAGTGAACAACCGGCCGTCTCATGGACTCAATTCATACGATTCAGACACAAAGGAACATTCCCTCTGTATTTCACTTGATAGCCATGTTCTAAGGTAGAACTTCTAGCTATGGTTCAGTATAACAGTTGGGGTTCTAAAAGCACAGTGGCTATCTCCCAAATGGCACCCTATTCCCTGTATAGTGCACTACTGTTGACCAGGGCCCATAGGGCACTATACAGGGAATAGGGTGCCACTTGGGAGGCATTAACACAATGTGTATCCCTCCGTACTCCTCACTTAACACAACCCGAAGAGCCAATGGAGTTACACAGCTGCACACTCCACCTCCTTCTTTCCTCACTTCACATCAGACACCAGGCCGCTGGTTCTTGTTGGTGAGCTGCAGGGCCTCAGAGGGGCGGTAGGACAGGGCGGACATCTTAGAGCTGATGGAGGAGTGTGGCCTGGCCAGGCCAGCGGGGGAGCAGTGCAGCAGTAGGAACAGGTTCTTCCTGAAGTTCCGTCCCACGAAGCCGTACAGGATGGGGTTGACGCAGCTGGGGGCGATATAACATAACATCAGATACAGTTGGAAGTCGGAGGTTTACACTTAGGTTGGAGTCCACACATTTCTCGTTAACAAACTATAGTTTTGGCAAGTTGGTTAGGACATCTGCTTTGTGCGTGACACAAGTAATCTTTCAACAATTGTTTACAGACAGATTATTTTATGTATAATTCACTGTATCACAATTCCAGTGGGTCAGAAGTTTACATACACTAAGTTGACTGTGCCTTTAAACAGCTTGGAAAATTCCAGAAAATTATGTCATGGCTTTAGAAGCTTCTGATAGGCTAATTGACATCATTTGAGTCAATTGGAGGTGTACCTGTGGATGTATTTCAAGGCCTACCTTCAAATTCAGTGCCTCTTTGCTTGACATCATGGTAAAACCAAATGAAATCAGCCAAGACCTCAGAAAAAAATTGTAGACCTCCACAAGTCTGGTTCATCCTTGGGAGCAATTTCCAAATGCCTGAAGGTACCATGTTCATCTGTACAAACAATAGCATGCAAGTATAAACACCATGGGACCACGCAGCCGTCATACCGCTCAGGAAGGAGACGTGTTCTGTCTCCTAGAGATTAACGTACTTTGGTGCGAAAAGTGCAAATCAATCCCAGAACAAAGCAAAGGACCTTGTGCAGATGCTGGAGGAAACAGGTACAAAAGTATCTATATCCACAATAAAATGAGTCCTATATCGACATAACCTGAAAGGCCGCTCAGCAAGGAAGAAGCCACTGCTCCAAAATCGCCATAAAAAAACCAGACTACAGTTTGCAACTGCACATGGGAACAAAGGTCGTACTTTTTGGAGAAATGTCCTCTGGTCTGATGAAACAAAAATAGAACTGTTTGGCCTTAATTACCATTGTTATATTTGGAGGAAAAAGGGGGTTGCTTGCAAGCCGAAGAACACCATCCCAACCGTGAAGCACGGGGGTGGCAGCATCATGCTGTGGGGATGCTTTGCTGCAAGAGGGACTGGTGCACTTCACAAAATAGATGGCATTATGAGGAAGTAAAATTATGTGGATATATTGAAGCAACATCTCAAGACATCAGTCAGGAAGTTAAAGCTTAGTCGCATACTTCCAAAGTTGTGGCAAAATGGCTTAAGGACATCAAAGTCAAGGTATTGGAGTGGCCATCACAAAGCCCTGACCTCAATCCTATAGAAAATGTGTGGGCAGAACTGAAAAAGCTTGTGCGAGCAAGGAGGCCTACAAACCTGACTCAGTTACACCAGCTCTGTCAGGAGGAATGGGCCAAAATTCACCCAACTTATTGTGGGAAGCTTGTGGAAGGCTACCCGAAACGTCTGACCCAAGTTAAACAATTTAAAGGCAATGCTACCAAATTCTAATTGAGTTTATGTAAACTTCTGACCCACTGGGAATGTGATGAAAGAAATAAAAGCTGAAATAAATCATTCTCTCTACTATTATTCTGACATTTCACATTCTTCAAATAAAGTGGTGATCCTAACTGACCTAAGACAGGGAATTTTTACTAAGATTGAATGTCAGGAATTGTGAAAATGTGAGTTTAAATGTATTTGGCGAAGGTGTATGTAAACCTCCGACTTCAACTGTAATACTTTATTATTGTCAATGTTTCACTGAAACAGACATTTGCTCCCCACCAGATTGTTCCTAGCCTGAAATCCAGCTATGTTTTGTGCTATCATTCCACCCCTTGTACTCCATGTCATATGCCAAACATTTTAGCATGACAAGGAGTGGAATGATAGCACAAATAGACTGGTACCAAGGCTAGTCAGCATCAACATTCGAACCAGTGACCTTCCAGTTGCTGGCCTGCCTTTTTATTCTCTAGGTAATCTCTTGTGGACAGATGCACTTAACATCTAATGCAATTACGTGAGATTTTAGCTCTGGGTTTTCTGAGATGAACCTCTAGGCTACCTGGTTCTGGGTTTTCTGAGATGAACCTCTAGGCTACCTGGTTCTGGGTTTTCTGAGATGAACCTCTAGGCTACCTGGTTCTGGGCTACCTGGTTCTGGGCTACCTGGTTCTGGGCTACCTGGTTCTGGGCTACCTGGTTCTGGGCTACCTGGTTATGAGCTACCTGTTGAGGAAGGCAATGCAGATGGTGAAGGGCATGGCCGTGTCGATGACGTCCACCATCACACAGTTAGTTACAACCTTTAGCTGGGCCAGCAGCTCCATCAAGTGGAATACCTGAGGAGAGGAAGAGATTACATTAACACAGTACTGATCTAGAAAGACAAAAATGACATTCCTCATCACTTCAAGAGAACATTCACGGAGGAACAGGATAATAACTAGATAATAACTGGATAATAACATGGTAATAACAGGAT
>NW_028157898.1:0-12726 GCF_964263955.1 Coregonus lavaretus | reverse complement strand
GTCTCTTGTTATTATGATTCATATCAGTAGTTCAGTCAGTGTACTGTTGTCAGTGTACTGTTGTCAGTGTACTGTTGTCAGTGTACTGTTGTCAGCGTACTGTTGTCAGTGTACTGTTGTCAGTGTACTGTTGTCAGTGTACTGTTGTCAGCATACTGTTGTCAGCGTACTGTTGTCAGTGTACTGTTGTCAGCGTACTGTTGTCAGCGTAATATCGTGCTGTTATGCTCCCACTGGGCACAGACACCAATTCAACGTCTATTCCACGTTGGTTCAACCACGTGGAAACATAGTTGGTTCAACCAGTGTCTGCCCAGTGGGTTGTGTCCTAAATCGCACCCTATTCCCTATTTAGTGCACTACTTTTGACCAGGACCCAAAAGTCCCTCAACTCCAGTTACGTTGTCTGTCTGTCTACATCAGGTAAACAAAGGGGAAGGTACCATTGTGTACTTTAGGCTTTGTGCTGTAGTCAGTGTTCTATAGTTAGTATTCTGTTAACCTTACGGCCTGCAGTCACTGATCTGCTCAGTCTGTCTATCTGTCTGTCTGTCTGTCTGTCTGTCTGTCTGTCTGTCTGTCTGTCTGTCTGTCTGTCTTTCTGACTGTCTATCTGACTGTCTGACTGTCTATCTGACTCTCTGTCTGTCTGTCTGTCTGTCTGTCTTTCTGACTGTCTATCTGACTGTCTGACTCTCTGTCTGACTCTCTGTCTGTCTGTCTGTCTGTCTGTCTGTCTATCTGACTGTCTGTCTGTCTGACTCTCTGTCTGTCTGTCTGTCTGTCTGTCTGTCTGTCTGTCTGTCTGTCTGTCTGTCTGTCTGTCTGTCTGTCTGTCTGTCTGTCTGTCTGTCTGTCTGTATGAGGAAAACAAAGGAGCAGGTGGAAGTGGTTGTTCTCCTACTACCGTATATGTACACCTACCTCTGTTCCTGAAAATTGGCTCCAAAAATGTTTTAAAGATGTAATGCTAGCGCAGGTCACATGGTCTGGTAGTCTAGGGTCATGGTTAGGGTCACATGGTCTGGTAGTCTAGGGTCATGGTTAGGGTCACATGGTCTGGTAGTCTAGGGTCAGGGTTAGGGTCACATGGTCTGGTAGTCTAGGGTCAGGGTTAGGGTCACATGGTCTGGTAGACTAGGGTCAGGGTTAGGGTCACATGGTCTGGTAGTCTAGGGTCATGGTTAGGGTCACATGGTCTGGTAGTCTAGGGTCAGGGTTAGGGTCACATGGTCTGGTAGTCTAGGGTTCCATAGTCTGGTGGTCAAGGCACAAGCATGCAATCTCAGGAGAATGGGGTTTGATCCCCGTTTCCACCCTTCCCATTGTGTCTCCTACCAGTCTGCCGCCCCCGCTGTTTCTAATCTGTCTGAATAATGCAAAATGCCTAAAACAATCTTAAAAATAGATAATGATATAGCTATGCACAGCTGTCTTTCTTTAAACTGTAATTTTGGCCAACGCTAAACTCTGGGAATATCCTCCTGACAATGATTTCCTCTGTAGCCGAATACGTTCTTGGTAAACCTGTCTGCATCCCAAATGGCACCCTATTCCCTAATATAGTACACTACTTTTGCCCAGAGATCTATGGGCCCTAGTTAAAAGTAGTGCACTATAAAGGGAAGAGGGTGCCATTTTGAGATGTCTGAGGAGATCTGGGAATACAACAGTATGGGTCTGAGGCCAGTTCACTGACAAAGACTAACCTTTATAACTCTCTCTTATCTGGTTCCCCTGGCGTTCCTCTACAGGACGAGCCTTTATAACTCTCTCAGTGGTCTAGGGTTAGGGGTTAGGGGTTAGGGGTTAGGGCCCTCTCCTTAGCTGAGGCACAGGAACACCCTGTACTGGGCCCCTCTAATCATTTGTCCATGCGGCATGAGAATGTAGGAGAGGTGGAGGAGTGTGTGTGTGTGTGTGTGTGTGTGTGTGTGTGTGTGTGTGCGTGTGTGTGTGTGTGTGTGTGTGTGTGTGTGTGTGTGTGTGTGTGCATGTCCTAGAGGAAAGAAAGAAGAGGCATTGATTCAGGCAGAGAGAGAGAGAGAGAACCTGGAGAGAGAGAGGCTAACCAGAGCCAGATGGTCAGATAGCTAATGTTAGCGCTGATGCACTCTGTAGCTATAGGGGCAGAACAGACTGACGAGGGGGAACCAGGAATGTGCGTGTGTACGTGAGGGTGTGGTGTCTGACTAAATGCATGCATTTGTGTGTAACCAGGGTTGGTGAAAGAGCGAGAGAGATGAAGAGAGAGCGAGGGAGGGAGGGAGAGAGAGAGAGACGGAGAGGGAGCAAGGGAGGGAGCGAGAGAGAGAATTTGCATAGAATGCATGCAGAGCAGAATTAGGCCGATACCCGCTAATTATCCAAATCCACAAACAGACCCCACAGAGCCCAAGGACAACAACACAATTAGACCCAACCAAATCATGAGAAAACAAAAAGAGAATTACTTGACACATTGGAAAGAATTAACAAAAAAACAGAGCAAACTAGAATGCTATTTGGCCCTAAACAGAGAGTACACAGTGGCAGAATACCTGACCACTGTGACCGACCCAAATTTAAGGAAAGCTTTGACTATGTACAGACTCAGTGAGCATAGCCTTGCTATTGAGAAAGGCCGCCGTAGGCAGACCTGGCTCTCCAGAGAAGACAGGCTATGTGCACACTGCCCATAAAATGAGGTGGAAACTGAGCTGCACTTCCTAACCTCCTGCCAAATGTATGACCATATTAGAGACACCCGAGCTCCCAAGTGGCACAGCGGTCTAAGGCACTGCATCTCAGTGCTTGAGGCGTCACTACAGACCCCCTGGTTCGATTTTAGGCTGTATCACAACTGGCCGTGATTGGGAGTCCCATAGGGCGGCGCACAATTGGCCCAGCGTCGTCCGGGTTTGGCCGGTGTAGGCTGTTATTGTAAATAAGAATGTCCTTAACTGACTTTAAATAAAGGTTAAAAAATATATATATATATATATTTCCCTCAGATTACAGAGATCCACAAATAATTACAAAAAAATAATAATAAGATTAACTCCCTTATCTACTGGGTGAAATACCACAGTGTGCCATCACAGCAGCAATATTTGTGACCTGTTGCCACAAGAAAAGGGCAACCAGTGAAGAACAAACACCATTGTAAATACAACCCATATTTATGTTAATTTATTTTCCCATTTGTACTTTAACTATTTGCACATTGTTACAACACTGCAAAGAACCTTGGCGTAACCCTGGACCCTGGACAACACCCTGTCGTTCTCCGCTAACATCAAAGCGTTGACCCGATCCTGTAGGTTCATGCTCTACAACATTCGCAGAGTACGACCCTACCTTACACAGAAAGCGGCACAGGTCCTAATCCAGGCACTTGTCATCTCCCGTCTGGATTACTGCAACTCGCTGTTGGCTGGGCTCCCTGCCTGTGTCATTAAACCCCTACAACTTATCCAGAACGCCGCAGCCCGTCTGGTGTTCAACCTTCCCAATGTCACCCCGCTCTTCCGCACACTCCACTGGCTTCCAGTTGAGGCTCGCATCTACTACAAGACCATGGTGCTTTCCTACGGAGCTGTGAGGGGAACGGCACCTCCTTACCTTCAGGCTCTGATCAGACCCTACACCCAAACGAGGGCACTACGTTCATCCACCTCTGGCCTGCTGGCTCCCCTTCCTCTACGGAAGCACAGTTCCCGCTCAGCCCAGTCAAAGCTATTCGCTGCTCTGGCACCCCAATGGTGGAACAAGCTCCCTCACGATGCCAGGACAGCGGAGTCACTGACCACCTTCCGGAGACACTTGAAACCCCACCTCTTTAAGGAATACCTGGAATAGTATAAAAGTCATCCTTCTTCCCCTACCCCCCATACATAAAAAAAAAAAAAAAAAAAAAAGGGGTTGTCCCACTGGCTATCATAAATTGAATGCACAAATTTGTAAGTCGCTCTGGATAAGAGCGCCTGCTAAATGATGTAAATGTAATGTAATGTAAATGTATATATACATAATATGACATTTGAAATGTCTTTATTCTTTTGGAACTTCTGAGTGTAATGTTTACTGTTAATTTTTATAGTTTATTTCACTTTTGTTTACTATCTACTTCACTTGCTTTGGCAATGTTAACATACGTTTCCCATGCCAATAAAGCCCTTAAATTGAAATTTAAATTGAATTGAGAGAGAGGTGAGAGAGAGAGTGAGAGGAAGCGAAGGGAGGGAGAGAGAGAAAATAAAATAATGGAGAGAGAGGGAGGAAAGAGAGAGAGGAGAGAGAGAGAGTGAGAGAGTGAGAGAAAGCGTGGGAGGGGAGAGAAAATAAAATGGAGAGAGAGGGAGGAAAGAGAGAGAGAGGAGAGAGAGTGAGAGGAAGCGAGAGAGGGAGAGAGAGAAAATAAAATAATGGAGAGAGAGGGAGGAAAGAGAGAGAGAGAGATGTCATATTATTACCCAGTCGTAGTTCACAGAGGCGTAGCTGAGGGTCCATAGGGGGGTGGAGCCTCCTCTTCTTCCTCCAACACCGTGCAGGGTACGTATACATCTGTCCAGCAGCCACACCTACACACACGCACACAAAAGTGTCAGAACAAAAAACATTTAACAAATATACATTCAGTGTAGCACACACTTCACTGAAATAGCCTCCAGATAACTCCTTAGTATCCTCTCCATTGACTTTATACACCCCCATAGCATTCCTGCTTCACGATTTGACCTGAGACCCAGGAGGCCTAGCAAGCATTTCTTTACAATCTGCAGATCTGGGCCGTCCATTGAGCCAGAGGGGAACAATATGGTGCTCACTAAGAGCTGGACACAAATAGCCTCTCCCTTAATCTAGCATGCTGGGCCAATAGCCTCTCCCTTAAGCTAGCATGCTGGGCCAATAGCCTCTCCCTTCATCTGGCATGCTGGGCCAATAGCCTCTCTCTTCATCTGGCATGCTGGGCCAATAGCCTCTCCCTTCAGCTAGCATGCTGGGCCAATAGCCTCTCTCTTCATCTGGCATGCTGGGCCAATAGCCTCTCCCTTCATCTGGCATGCTGGGCCCTGGGACCACACCCTATACTTTGTGGCCTGCCGACTTTCATTATATGTATTTATTCTGACTTTGTGTGTGTCTGTGGCTCTTTATGTGTGCCATTTTGCTCCCCTGCCCTGCAGTACACCCACCTGGCCCGCGGTGGCGCTGTTCCATCCAGATGTAGCAGTTGTTCTGGGCCACGCCAGTTTGGTTGTCCAGGAAGGGCATGCGGACCGAGCGCTCAGCACACAGACGGGCGTTGTAGCTGCGACAGTGTTCTATGGCCTCCCGGTAGAACTGGTCACCTAACCTTTAAAACACAAGAGACAGATTAATATACTAGTTTATATTTGAGCAATAAGGCACGAGGAGGTGTGGATACAGCCCTTAGCCATGGTATATTGGCCATATACCACAAACCCCTGAGGTGCCTTATTGCTATTATAAACTGGTTACCAACGTAATTAGAGCAGTATAAATAAATGTTTTGTCATACCCGTGGTATACGGTCTGATATACCACGGCTGTCAGCCAGTCAGCTCTCTCTCTCTCTCTCTCTCTCTCTCTCTCTCTCTCTCTCTCTCTCATATCCAGATATTACCAGTAGATTTCTGTCAGGTTGGAATGCAGGATTGCTGCCAGAACCATTACAGTACTCGGGATACTGATGTGGTGGCTGACTGTATTCAACAACATGCACTGTCAGGCAAAGAATGTGGCTGCAAGGTCCAATCTAGTACATTTACTCAGCTGCAGCTGTGTATGATGTTGAGTTATGATGGCACTCTCTCTGTCTATACCATTCACTCCATCTCATACGGGACAGTAGAGATCTTACAATATAATATGCCATTTAGCAGACGCTTTTATCCAAAGCGACTTACAGTCATGTGTGCATAAATGTTTACGTATGGGTGGTCCCGGGGATCGAACCCACTACCCTGGCGTTACAAGCGCCGTGCTCTACCAGTTGAGCTACAGAGGACCACATTATCACCCCATTTCAAGGCTTCCTTGTCTAGCTAAGATTAACCTTTGGTAAATGTACAACTTTGCTCTTTTTTTATCTGAGAAATGTATTTAGAATGTAAACCAGTCAGGGTTTAGGCAACATCCGCACTGAGCTAAAGGCTAGAGCTGCCACTTTCAAGGAGCGGGACTCTAACCCGGACGATTATAAGAAATCCCGCTAAGCCCTCCGACGAACCATCAAACAGGCAAAGAGTCAATACAGGACTAAGATTGAATCGTACTACACCGGCTCCGACACTCGTCGGATGTGGCAGGGCTTGAAAACTATTACAGACTACAAAGGGAAGCATAGCTGCGAGCTGCCCAGTGATACAAGCCTACCAGACGAGCTAAATCACTTCTATGCTCGCTTCGAGGCAGGCAACACTGAAGCATGCATGAGAGCATCAGCTGTTCCGGATGACTATGTGATCACGCTCTCTGTAGCCGATGTGAGTAAGACTTTTAAGCAGGTCAACATTCACAAGGCCGCAGGGCCAGACGGATTACCAGGACGTGTACTCCGAGCATGCACAATTTACAGTGCCTTCAGAAAGTACTCACACCCCTTGACTTTTTCCACATTTTGTTGTGTTACAGCCTGAATTGAAATTCAGATTTCTTTGTCATTGGCCTACACACAATACCCCATAATGTCAAAGTGGAATTATGTTTTTAGAATTTGTTTTACTAATTAATAAAAAATGAAAACCTGAAATGTCTTGACTCAATAAGTATTCAACCCCTTTGTTATGGCATGCCTAAATAAGTTCAGGAGTAAAAATGTGCTTAACAAGTCACATAATAAGTTGCATGGACAATATCTGTAAGGTCCCTCAGTCGAGCAGTGAATTTCAAACACAGATTTGACCACAAAGACCAGGGAGGTTTTCCAATGCCTCGCAAAGAAGGGCACCGATTGGTAGATGAACATGGGGAAGTTATTAATTACACTTTGGATGGTGTATCAATACACCCAGTCACTACAAAGACACATGCGTCCTTCCTAACTCAGTGGCCGGAGAGGAAGGAAACCGCTCAGGGATTTTACCATGAGGCCAATGGTGACTTTAAAACAGTTACAGCATTTATGGATGTGATAGGAGAAAACTGAGGATGGATCAACAACATTGTAATTACTCCACAATACTAACCTAATTGACAGAGTGAAAAGAAGGAAGCCTGTACAGAATACAAATATTCCAAAACATGCATTCTGTTTGCAACAAGGCACTAAAGTAATACTGCATAAAATGTGGCAAAGCAATTAACTTTTTGTCCTGAATACAACATTTTATGTTTGGGGCAAATCCAATACAACACATTACTGAGTACCACTCTTCATATTGTTGCCAAGCATAGTGGTCGCTGTATCATGTTATGCATATGCTTGTAATCGTTAAGGACTGGAGAGTTTTTCAGGATAAAAAATAAATGGAATTGAGCTAAGCACAGGCAAAATCCTAGAAGAAAACCTGCTTCAGTCTGCTTTCCACCAGACACTGAGAGATTAATTCACCTTTCAGCAGGACAATAACCTAAAACACAAGGCCAAATCTACACTGGAGTTGCTTACCAAGAAGACGGTGAATGTTCCTGAGTGGCCTAGTTACAGTTTTGACTTGAATCTACTTGAAAATCTATGGCAAGACCTGAAAATGGTTGTCTAGCAATGATCAACAAACAATTTGACAGAGCTTGAAGAATTTTGAAAATAATAATTGTTGCACAATCCAGGTGTGGATATCTCTTAGAGTCTTACCCAGAAAGACACAGCTACTTCTACAAAGTATTGACTCAGGGGTGTGAATACTTACGTAAATGAGATATTTCTGTATTTCCTTTTCAATAAAATGTGCTAACATTTCTAAAAACATGTTTTTACTTTGTCATTATGGGGTATTGTGTGTAGATGGGTGAGAGAGAAAAAATATATTTAATCCATTGTGAATTCAGGCTGTAACACAACAAAATGTGGAATAAGTTAAGGGGTATGAATACTTTCTGAAGGCACTGCATATGCGGATGACACTATTATGTATGCTATTGACCCGACTGTTGATCTGTCTGTCAAAACTACAGTCAGATGTATAGCTATGCAGGAAATCCCTTGCTGATTTAAAATGTGTGCTTAAATATGGGCAAAACTAAATACATGTTGTTTTTAGACTCTTGTAAGAACGTTTCAGATTAACTAAAAATACATGTTGTTTTTAGACTCTTGTAAGAACGTTTCAGATTAACTAAAAATACATGTTGTCTTTAGACTCTTGTAATAACGTTTCAGATTAACTAAAAATATATGTTGTTTTTAGACTCTTGTAAGAACGTTTCAGATTAATTAAAAATACATGTTGTTTTTAGACTCTTGTAAGAACGTTTCACATTAACTAAAAAAATACATGTTGTTTTTAGACTCTTGTAAGAACGTTTCAGATTAACTAAAAATACATGTTGTTTTTTGACTCTTGTAAGAACGTTTCAGATTAACTACATGTTCACTCATTGGATGGTTCTCCAATCGAACATGTTCCTGCATATAAATACTTAGGCATTTTGATTGATATGGATTTTCGTTTTTAAAAAACGTATAGATGAGCAGGTTAAGAAGCTAAGATTTAAAGTTGGCTTTTTCCACAGAAACAGATGGTGCCTTTCTCTAAGGAAGCAGATTATTCAGTCAACCTTTTTATCTGTTCTTGATTATGGTGATATTACACTGAACAAAAATATAAACGCAACATGTAAAGTGTTGGTCCCATGTTTCATGAGCTGAAATAAAAGATCCCAGAAATGTTCCATATGTACAAAAATCTTATTTGCAAGGTGCACAAATGTGTTTACATCCCTGTTAGTGAGCATTTCTCCTTTGCCAAGATAATCCATCCACCTGACAGGTGTGGCATATCAAGAAGCTGATTAAATAGCATGAACATTACACAGGTGCACCTTGTGCTGGGGACAATAAAAGGCCACTCTAAAATGTGCAGTTTTGTCACACAACACAATGCCACAGATGTCTCAAGTTTTGAGGAAGCGTGCAATTGGCATGCTGACTGCAGGAATGTTCACCAGAGCTATTGCCAGAGAATTTAATGTTAATTTCTCTACCATAAGCCGCCTCCAATGTCGTTTTAGAGAATTTGTCACTACGTCCAACCAGCCTCACAACCGCAGACCACGTGTAACCACGCCAACCCAGGACCTCCACATCCGGCTTCTTCACCTGCGGAATCATCTGAGACCAGCCACCCGGTAAGCTGATGAAACTGTGGGTTTGCACAACTGAAGAATTTCTGCACAAACTGTCAGATACCGTCTCAGGGAAGCTCATCTGCATTCACGTCGTCCTCACCAGGGTCTTGACCTGACTGCAGTTCGGCGTCGTGACCGACTTCAGTTGGCAAAAGCTCACCTTCGATGGCCACTGGCACGCTGGAGAAGTGTGCTCTTCACGGATGAATCGCGGTTTCAACTGTACCGGGCAGATGTCAGACAGTGTGTATGGCGTTATGTGGGCGAGCGGTTTGCTGATGTCAGCATTTTGAACAGAGTGCCCCATGGTGGTGGTGGGGTTATGGTTTAGGCAGCCATAAGCTACGGACAACTAAAACAATTGCATTTTATCGATGACAATTTGAATGCACAGAGATACCGTGACAAGATCCTGGGGCCCATTGTCGAGCCATTCATCCTCCGCCATCACCTCATGTTTCAGCATGACAATGCACGGCCCCATGTCGCAAGGACCTGTCCACAATTCCTGGAAGCTGAAAATGGCCTGCATACTCACCAGACTTTTTTTTTTAAAGGTATCTGTGACCAACAGATGCATATCTATATTCCCAGTCATGTGAAATCCATAGATTAGGGCCTAATGAATTGATTTAACTTGACCGATTTCTCAGTAGGTCTCAATATGTCTTCCCTGTTAAAATAAAGGTTAAATAAAAAATTAAAAGACCTACCTCTCACTCGCTCCTCCCTTTCTATGCCAAACTCCTCCCTTTGTATACAAAGCTCCTCCCTTTCTATACACAGCTCCTCCCTTTCTATACCACAGTGTCTCCGGACCGCTCCTGTCTCAGCCTCCAGTATTTATGCTGCAGTAGTTTATGTGTCGGGGGGCTGGGGTTAGTTGGTTATACCTGGAGTACTTCTCCTGTCTTATCCAGTGTCCTGTGTGAATTTAAGTATGCTCTCTCTAATTCTCTCGTTCTCTCTTTCTCTCTGAGAACCTGAGCCCTAGGACCATACGTCAGGACTACCGGGCATGCTGACACCTTGCTGTCCCCAGTCCGCCTGGCCTTGCTGCTATTCCAGTTTCAACTGTTCTGCCTGCGGTTACGAAACCCCTACCTGTCCCAGACCTGCTGTTTTCAACTCTTAATGATCGGCTATGAAAAGCCAACTGAGATTTATTCCTGATTATTATTTGACCATGCTTGTCACTTATGAACATTTTTGAACATCTTGACATGGTTCTGTTATAATCTCCACCCGGCACAGCCAGAAGAGGACTGGCCACCCCTCATAGCCTGGTTCCTCTCTAGGTTTCTTCCTAGGTTTTGGCCTTTCTAGGGAGTTTTTCCTAGCCACCGTGCTTCTACACCTGCATTACTAGCTGTTTGGGGTTTTAGGCTGGGTTTCTGTACAGCACTTCGAGATATTAGCTGATGTACGAAGGGCTATATAAAATAAAATTGATTGATTGATTGATTGATATACCAAGCCCCTCCCTTTCTATACCAAGCCCCTCCCTTTCTATACCAAGCTCCTCCCTTTCCCCATCACAGCTCTATCTTTCTATCTTCCCACCATCTGTCTCCCCCTCCCCCTCTCCCTCTCCCTCTCTCTCTCCGTCACCCTCTCCCTCTCTCCCTCTCTCTCTCCCTCCGTCTCCCTCTCCCTCTCTCCCTCCGTCTCTCTCTCTCTCTCTCTCCCTCCGTCTCCCTCTCCCTCTCTCCCTCCGTCACCCTCTCTCTCTCCCTCCGTCTCCCTCTCTCCTCTCCCTCCGTCTCCCTCCCTCTCCCTCCGTCTCCGTCTGTGTCTCTCTGTCTCTGTCTCTGTCTCTGTCTCTGCCCCTGTGTCTCAGTCTCTGCCCTGCCATATTCTCTGGACATTTCTGTCCCACTCCTACAAAGGAGTGTGTGTGTTCCCTCCCTCAGGCCTCTGTTACATAATGATGTACAGCTAGGCTCAGCAACAGAGGGACACGCTCCACTTGAGTGTGTGTGTGTGTATGTGATGTGTGTGTGTGTGTGTATGTGTGTATGTGATGTGTGTGATGTGTGTATGATGTGTGTATGTGTGTTTGTGATGTGTATGTGTGTTTGTGATGTGTGTGTGTAATGTGTGTGTGTGTCTGTGTGTCTGTGTGTGTGTGCTAGGCCCAGCAACAGAGGAGCGCATCACATCACACCACGCTCCACTGTGTGTGTGTGTGTGTGTGTGTGTGTGTGTGTGTGTGTGTGTGTGTGTGTGTGAGAGAGAGAGAGAGAGAGGGAGAGAGTGGGATTGTCACAGTATGCCTTTAAAGATGTGGGTCATGTGGGTCCGAGGATGAAGTGTGTTCTATAATCCAAATACGCATACACAAGCACACACAGATCTCGACCATCAGAACATTTTGCTCTAAGCCATGTTCCTATCTGTGTCCATTAAGGTTTGAATGGTTGATCTGTTGCTTATGTAAGTTTTGCATGTTACAGAAACCCTTTCCTCTCAGAGAGAGTTTACTGGACACAGCTAGAACGTGAGTGTCCAAAGAGAGAGAAGTAGCTTCCTGTTCCTGTTGAGACTGGGAACACCTCAACAATAATACCAGGAGGAGGGAGCCCGAGGACAGCAACACAATTAGACCCAACCAAATCATGACAAAACAAAAAGATAATGACTTGACACATTGGAAAGTACAAACAAAAAAACAGAGCAAACTAGAATGCTATTTGGCCCCAAACAGAGAGTACACAGTGGCAGAATACCTGACCACTGTGACTGACCCAAAATTAAGGAAAGCTTTGACTATGTACAGACTCAGTGAGCATAGCCTTGCTATTGAGAAAGGCCGCCGTAGGCAGACCTGGCTCTCAAGAGAAGACAGGCTATGTGCACACTGCCCACAAAATGAGGTAGAAACTGAGCTGCACTTCCTAACCTCCTGCTAAATGTATGACCATATTAGAGACACATATTTCCTTCAGATTACACAGACCCACAAAGAATTCGAAAACAAATCACATTTTGATAACCTCCCATGTCTATTGGGTGAAATACCACAGTGTGCAATCACAGCAGCAAGATTTGTGACCTGTTGCCACAAGAAAAGGGCAACCAGTGAAGAACAAACACCATTGTAAATACAACCCATATTTATGTTTATTTATTTTCCCATTTGTACTTTAACTATTTGCACATTGTTACAACACTGTATATATACATAATATGACATTTGAAATGTCTTTATTCTTTTGAAACTTCTGAGTGTAATGTTTACTGTTATATTTATTGTTTATTTCACTTTTGTTTACTATCTACTTCACTTGCTTTGGCAATGTTAACATACGTTTCCCATGCCAATAAAGCCCTTAAATTGAAATTGAGTTGAGTTCTATAACATGACATGATGACACTTCCCCTGACATCCTTGACAACAGATTGGACGTTGGGTTGCAAATGGCTTTGTTA